>NC_089498.1:50464036-50767066 GCF_036850765.1 Saccopteryx bilineata | reverse complement strand
AATTTTGTGAGTTCTTTATATATTTTAGATATTAACCCCTTATCAGAGCTATTGTTTGTAAATATCAACTCCCATTTGATTGCCTGCCTTTTTGTTTTGTTGTCATTTTTTTTTCTGTGCAAAAGTCTTAGACAAAGCAATTAGGCAAGAGAAAGAAAAAGAAGGTATCCATATTGAGAAAGAAGAAGTAAAGGTATCACTTTTTGCAGATGGCATGATCCTGTATATAGAAAAGACCAAAGACTCCACTGAAAAACAATTGGAAACCATAAACAAATACAGTAAAGTCACAGGATACAAAATCAATATAAAAAAATCTACTGCTTTCCTATATGCCAACAATGAAACTTCAGAAAATGAATTGAAAAAAACAAATCTTTTTTTACAATTGCAACAGAAAAAAAATTAAATACTTAGGAATAAATGTAAAGGGTATGAAGAATTTATACTGAAAACTACAAAGCATTATTTAAAAAATTGAAAAATACACAGTGAAATGGAAAAACATTCTATGTTCATGGATTAGAAAAATCAACATAGTTAAAATGGCCATATTACCCAATGCAATATAGTGCAATTCTCATCAAAATGCCAATGTCCTTTTTTAAAGAAATGAAACAAAAAAATCACCAGGTTTGTATGGAACCAAAAAAATCCTGAATAGCCAAAGCAATCCTGAGAAAAAAAACCCAAAGCCAGAGATATCATACTTCCTGACTTCAAATTATACTAGAGAGCCATGATAATCAAAACAGCATGGTATTGGTAGAAAAACAGACATGCAAACCAATGGAACAGAATAGATAGCCCAGAAATAAAGCCACATATATATAGTCAAATAATCTTTGACAAAGGAGCCAGTACCACACAATGGAGAAAAGAAAGCCTCTTCAATAAATGGTGCTGGGGAAATTGGAAAGCCACATGCAAAGGAGTGAAACTTGACTACAGTTGGTCCTAATGCACAAAAAATAATTCAATATGGATCAAAGATCTAAATATAAGATCTAAAACAATAAATTACATAGTAGAAAATATAGGTACTAAACTTATGGACTTTGGCTGTAGAGAACATTTTATGAATATGAATTCAAAAGCAAGGGAAGTGCAGGCGACAATAAATGAATGAGACTTTATGTTAGAATTCTTGGTATCAAGCAACAGTGACCAAACAGAGCTTACTTAAGGCTGAGGAAAAGAGAGAGTGAAGTAAATTCACTGAAAGGCAGGAAAAGAGATCGAAGACTCAGGGTCAGGAAAGCCAGCATCAGGGAAGCTCTGCTGATCTGATCTAAGTGGATGGAGGTATTGAGCAGTCTCTTTAGGGCATCGCCATTAAGGTAGAAAGTAGATTCCCTTCAAGTAGATAGTCTCTGTGCTGATCTACTCGGGATTTAATTCCTGAAACACACATCTGACTGGCCTAGCTTAGATAATATACTTATCCCTTCCCTGAATGAATACTTAAAAAGAATTCCCAATAAGACTTATCCAAAGAGGAATGGGTAGTTCTCCAAAAACAATCAAGGCAGATCAAAAAAGATACTACTGGTGACCTTGCATCAGATATCCTTATCCCTCACAGTGGGACAGCCACTACACTGCCCCTGTGGTCTCTTCCAGACCTCTCCAGACATTCCTCCCCTTGAAAAGCAGCCTTGCCATGCTCATTCACTATGAGACCTGCTGGGTGACCCACATATCTGATCAGATAAGATCACTTCTCTCAGACAACATTTGAAGGCCCATACCTGAAAGCTAAGGGGTGAGAATTGAGACAATTCCAAGCACTGTGGCAGGGCCAGTAGAGAAGAGATGGTGAGCCAATGGGACTTCTAGTGTCCATCAAAACAGTTGAGTCCTATAGCCAGGAATAAGACTACCTTGGGATGAAGGAAAATTTAATCATAGTAAATATTTAACATGTATGTATATTTTATTTATCTGGATGGCTCTCAGATAAATCTTGTTAGCTAGGATAAGGATGACTATTCTTCTCTACTCTCCATCCCAAGATGCTCACTCAAGCACACATATTCTACCCATTTTACAGATGAGAGAATGGGCATGGGAAAGGATTATTAAAAATAGTTACTCCAGGATGTAAGCTCAAGTCTCCAGATTCTTGGACAGAACCTCTCACAAACCCTTACTGTCTGTATCGCCATGACCAGGGCCTGGGAGCAGCAGCTTCTGGGGGTATGCAGGTCCGTGTGTTCATTCCTCATCAGCAGATGATGAAGTAAATCCATGTCCTCTGTCTCTTAACATCATTACTGAGGCAGAAACTACCCAGAACAAGGTGAAGGCAGCTGGGTGAAACACAAACTGTATTCGAGCCAAAAAAATGTTTTTCCCAAAATCCCACTCCTTCATCATTGCCAAAAAAAAAAAAAAAAAAATCATTAGCACCATAATTCTTTTAATATTTTACTTATGCCTACAAGGTAGTGGCCTTAGAAGGCTTGATGTGACTTTCATATGCTCCATGGTTGCATCCATTTTTGTTCTTTAATTCTTGGTATAGTTGAAGATTAAATTACTTTTTTAAAAATATACCACCTAGATTTTATAGTCTCTAAATACTATGTTTTGCTGTAAGGAATAAGAGGTGCTTGAAAAGTTGCTGGATCTGGGGCAGAAAATATACAAACTAAACCTGCAATTTTTTTTCATACCAGAAATCAAGAAAGCCATCAAGATGATTAGAACTGTGTCTAAAAGCCCTGGCTGGTTGGCTCATTGTAGAGCATCAGCCTGGTGTGTGGATGTCCCAGTTTCAATTTCCACTCAGGGCACACAGGAGAAGCCACCATCTGCTTCTCCACCTCTCCTCCTCTCCCTTTTCTCTCTGTTTCTCTCTCTGAATTCCCCTCTCTTTATTCTCCTCCTGCAGCCATGGCTCGATTGATTCAAGTGCATCAGCCCCAGGTACTGAAGATAACTCCGTGAAGCCTCCACCTCAGGCAGAACATTGGCCTCAGATTAAAGTTGCCAGGTGGATCCCGATCAGGGCACATGTTGAAGTCTATCTCTCTATCACCCCTCCTCTCATTTAGAAAAGAAGGGAAAAAATGTGTCTGAAAGAACCAGAGCTTCACACTAGCCAAAAATGGGTCAATTTGAGCATAATAATAATAATAATAATAATAATAATAATAATAGAATAACTGCATCAGGAAAACAAAAGAAAAAATAAACATAACTACATCAAACTAAAAAGATTTGCACAGCAAACAAAACCATCAACAAAATGAAGACAACTGACTGAATGAGAGAACATATTCACTGATACATCTGATAAGGGCTTAATATCCAAAATTTATAAAGAACTTATACAACTCAACACCAAATAAAATCTAATTTGAAAATAGGCAAAGGGCCTGAATAGACACTTCTCCAAAGAGAACATACAGATAGTCAATAGGCATATGAAATGATGCTTAACATCACTAATCATCACGGAGATGCAAACCAAAATTACAATGAGATATCAACTCACAACTGTCAGAATGACTATCATTAATAAATCAACAAACAAGTGTTGGTCAGGATGTAGAGAAAAGGGAACCTTCAGGCACTGTTGGTGGGAATGAAGATTGGTGCAGACACTGTGGAGAGCAATATGGAATTACCTCAAAAACTTAAAAATGGATCTGTCTTATGGCCCAGCAATTTCACTTCTGGGAATCTATCTGAAGAAATCCAAAACACTAATTTGAAAGAATATGTGTACACCTATGTTCACTGCAGTGTTATTTATAATAGTCAAGATTTGGAAGTAGCCCAAGTGCCCATCAGATGAGTGGATAAAAGAATCGTGATGTATTTACACAATAGAATACTACTCACCTCTAAAAGAGAAGGAAATCTTGCCCTTTGCACAGCATAGGTGGATATGGAGATCATTATGCTAAATGAAATAAACCAGTCAGAGAAAGACAAGTACCCTATGATTTTACTCATATGGGGAATCTAATAAACAAAATGAGCAAGCAAAAAAGAGATAGACTAATAGATAAAAAAAAAGGCTGAGTAGAGGTGGGGAATCAAGCAAAAAAGGACAAAAAAAGGGGGGGGGGTCTCGTGGACATGGACAATAGAATGGTGACTGCCAGGGATAGGGATGGCATGGCCGACGGTAGAGGAGAGTACAGGCAGGAAATGGTGATAAACAGAGATTTGACCCGGGATGGTGAATACACAATACAGTGTAGAGATGAGTTGGGAGAACTGTGCACCTGAAACTTGTATAATTTTATTAACCAGTCACCCCAATAAATTCAATTAAAAACTGCAATAGATTGAAGCAAATCAAATTTACTTAAATCCATGATATCATTTAAAAAATCCTTTTGATTAACATTAAAAGAAGCTAGGAAGTTTTTTTTCTGGAAACTGGTAAGGAATAAAGGTAGAGGAAGAAGAAATCAAGAATGTGTCTGCTTTTCCTGTATAAAAGTATCTTGAGAAAGCTAAATTGCTGTTGAGGGGCTATTTCTCACAAGCAAAGTATTCCAGCTAGTAAATGAGGAAGGAATGATGGACTTAGAATCTAAATGTTTTGCAAACCCCAGTGAAATGAGGGATAGAAGCAATGGTCATCAACGGCGGGCTGCTTAATCAGACAATCAGAAATTGCAAGTCTCTGAATGAAGTACACAACCTCGTCTCTCAAGTATTCTAATTAAATCCAAATTGAATCAGCCTCTAGATACAAGTGCCTCTTTATAGGAAATACCAAAGACCACTGAATATGTTAGAGGATAACGTGGAGATACAGGAAGAAAAGTCCAGACTGTGAGACTCTCTAAGACAAATGACCCAGTGTCTTTAACAAATATATTGGAAGTGGAGAGGGAGAGAAGGAGCAGAAGGTGGGAAAGAAAAAGGAGGGTGGAGGAGAGGATGAGGAGAGGCAGAAGGAAAAAAAGAGGAGGAGAAAGACTGAAGAGGAGAGGAAGAGATAGGGGGAGGAGAGGGAATGATGGGGGAGGAGAGGGGCCAGGAAGGAAAGGAGAGGAGAGAAGAAAGTCATAAATTAAAAGAGGCCAAAGAGACACCAATCGGCTCTAAGCCCCAATCATCATTATTTGGAATTTAATTCAAACAAACTGCTTTTAAAATCATAAGCCAATTGGGAAATTTTTAACATGGACTAGATATTTGATGATATTAAGAGATTATTGTTTTAAATATTAACAATGTGTGATAATGATATTGTAATTGTGCTTTTTAAAAAATATATTTTTTGATACATTTTGAAACAAATTTTAAAAATGCCCAAAGTGCCTGACCTGTGGTGGCGCAGTGGATAAAGCGTCGACCTGGAAATGCTGAGGTTGCTGGTTCGAAACCCTGGGCTTGCCTGGTCAGGGCACATATGGGAGTTGATGCTTCCAGCTCCTCCCCCCCTTCTGTCTCTGTCTCTTCTCTCTCTTTCTCTGTCTCTCCCTCTCCTCTCAAAAAAAAAAAAATGCCCAAAGTACAAAGGTCTGATTGATGAATGAATATATAGATGAATGGATGACAGCCAGATAGAAGGACAGATGGAAGAACAAATGAATAAATGGGAAATAAACTTTGTTATTTAATATGCAGTGGACAGCCAAGGGGTAGGTTAAGATATAGAGCACTTCATTCAACGCTCCTTTTAAACCCATCTGCTGTGCACAGGCTGGACTCATTTGCCTAGAATTCCAGATGTACTGCTTTAGGTTCTGCCTTTCAGAAGCCCTAGTGGGAGACTTTGGTTCAGAACTGAGCCACTTGGGAAGAAAGGCAGGGCCTGCGACATCTATTTTACTGATCTGGATCATGGCAGCGTGACTCCGCCAGCAGCTTGGTGGCTGCTTCTAGATGCTGTTGCTGCTTCCTTATTCCTTGACCAAAGCGGCCCATCCCCGAGCAGCTCAGCCTCAAGTCTCTGTCTGCAGCCTTCACCGAGATTCTGCAAGTTATCGCTACCTCTTAACAAATCTCTTTCTTCTTAAGCCAGTTGGAGTGGATCCTGTTACCTTCAACTACAAACCCATCCGAGCTAAACATCACAAAAGTGAAGAGTGGACCTCCCTTTGGAGAGGAAATGCTTTCCAATCATTGGATACTGTGTATGCCTAGCTGCCTCTGGGGACATTTTTAAAGTTCAAAATGATGAGCAGTCTGGCACAATAAATTTTCATTAGGTCCAAAAAGAAATTAAAGAAATCAGTTCTAAGTACACCCCAGTGCTGCCATAGTGGTACCTCACCAGCTCATGGGTTTTATAAAGAACTAAAAACTTTCATTGAACCCCAAAGCAGTCCCACTATCAGTTGACTATTTACAGTATCATCTTTTTACTGGTTTCAGTTGAATCTTGACCTCAAACCACAAACCAGCAATAGAAGAAAAAAACAGATTCCTTTCTGTTCCAAGCCAGAGTGAATGTTTCTTCTAATACCCCTTCTGCACCTGTCCTGAGCCTGAGATGTACTTCAGTGCAGGTGGGAGCCCAAGTTCATTCTATGAGGGAAGTCGCTACTCCACAGTGGCTGGGCATGGAAGATGGTGCATGACAGAGGATCACACCAGGGCCCCTCTTCCCACTGGGGACTCACAGAACCCCTGCCCCCAGAATACTGACATTTCTCTCCTCAGAGGAGAGGAGAGAGAAACTACTTGAGGGCTACAGAGTTTCTCTCCCCAAATTTATCCCAGTCCTACTTTCAACACAAAAGGCAAAATGCTAGAGAGAGACATTGAGGCTCTGGGAAGGCCTGGAATTTGGGTTTTTTTTTCCTCAGTGACCTTCATTTTCTTTATTGCAAAAATCCAGACTAACAAAAACCTACCTTGCCGAAAGATTCACCTAGACAGTACTTTTTTTTTAAGTTCTTTGCTAACTCTACAGTGTGTGAATGAGTTATTATGTTGATTAGGCTGTGAGTAGTAGGGTTCACGCATCTTAAGCCTGATACCATTGTTTTTTTCTTGGTGTATTCCTCATGTTTGGTTCTAAAGTTCTTCCTATTAGAGTTTGACAAATTCAGCCTTGGGGGAAAGAATGTCTTTTACTGTTTCTCAAACATCCAAAGGGCTGAAATTTTAGATAAAATTGAAATTGCACAACTTCCCTACTTTGCTACTGTTAGATAAACTTTATGGGGCTGTAGAACCTTTGCAGAGTATTTGGAAATTATTCTCTAATGATTTATCATTTTCCAAAACCATAGATAAGAATTTATTGTATTAGGCAGTGACAAATTTGACCTGTTTGTCATACAAGATTATGAAGGCAGATTGGGGAAAAGCAGATTGCAGCTACATTTATCAGTATTTCAGGGACAGGGTGACAGTACCTTTTTGATGTAATTCTTCCCCTCTACATAAATCTCAGAGGCTTAGTATCTCCCACCTGTGCTGTGCACTGTGGACAAAGTATCCATACCATACTGATAGGACATGAAAAAGAAAGAACCAAGAGAAACAGAAAATAACTTACTTGTATCAAATTCTAGCCTGACTCACGGTTCTCTCTGGCCAATGGGGGAAAGGATGGCCTGAGTGGACCTTGATATGAAAGCATATTGTGTTTCTTGTATTGGGCAGAACCAAGCCCGAGGAAGGATAGTGCTTGGTGAAGGTTGTTCTCTTTCCTACCCAGAGCAGAGGTACTGGCAACCATTCACAGAGGATCCCCCAGTAGATCAGCCAAAAAAAAAAAAAAAAAAAAGAGAAGGGAACCAGACCATCCTTGTACTAGGGAGTAAATACACACCATTTCTCACCTTCCCTCTTGCTGCAAGATGTCCAATTCGTTCCCAAGAACAATACACTTAAGATCCAGGAGGAAAAGAAAAAAGTTCTTGCTCATATGTATCTATTTGAAGCAGTGAGGCCTGCAGGAGGATTGAAACAGCCCAGATTTGTCACTGATAAGGGTTAGGTGGCATCTGAAATATCCACGCTCAATGGGTATAGCCAGTGAAACGAGAAGAGCTATATGTCTGATGTTCCCTCCACAGTGTGACAGCCAGGACCAAGCCTCAGTCGGAATCAAAACCTGAGGCAGATTTGGGGTTCTGAGAGGCTCAGGTTATGGTTTGAAGTTTTCCCCCCAAGATTAGTGGGTTCCCCAGGAATCAAAGGGGCCATCCTAGGAAGTCCATGAGATAAAACTGAGTTCAATGACATGGGAAACCTGGGAGGAATTCCAAGCTTGCAGGAGTCAAAGGCAGGATCCAACTTGAATATAGAGCCAAGACAGGGTCAAGTAGGCATGGAATCTAAGCTAAAGAGATGAAGCACAAGGTCAAAAGAGTTGGTGGTCTTGGGCAAAGACCCAAATCACTTACAAGTACTATTTGTGACTCCATTTAATGGGTCAGTAGAGTAAAGAGACAGGCATGGGTTGGGCTAGCTAATCACCCCAAGACATGTAAGACAACAACTATTGAGCTATTACTATGTAGACACATATCAAGCCAGGGCAAGAAGGACAGTCATTGTTTTAAAAATAATAAAAAATAAACTTAAGGAATTCTTAGTACGTTCCATACATTGTTATAATAACATCACATGAATTCATTCATTTACTACTTAAAGTAATCTTATAAGGATGGTACTATTCCTATCCCCTTTTTACGTTTGACTTAAAAAGCAAATAAAAAAAAAGTGAGTTACAAAGAAATAAAACAAAAGCCAAAGGTCATACTACCTGTATGAGATCAAGCTCAATTCAAAACCAGATCGTGTGCTTTCAGAGCCCTCTAGCTTAACCATCAGCTACAACTATGCATCCTAAGCATCTACCCTTTACTAGTATTCATATACCTGATATCCTTAGAATAACAATAAAATAATGCCTACAAAGTAGTCAGAAACACAGAGCTCATAATTAGAAGAAATCAACTACTTAGAGTCAGAGATTGTGAGAAGAGATAAGGATTCTGAAGTCATCTAGTTCAACCCCTTTGTCATAGAGATGAAGGTAAGTTACTTGCCAAGGTCACTGTGATGGAGACTTGCAGCATTCATCCATATCTGGTCCTCCACTCCTTCCTGGGCATACAGGAAGAGCATCCAGCTTCCTAGTAGTTACTGGTCAGTGGACTGCATGTGGCAGTGACATGTGGCACTCCTTGACTGAAGTATTTTAATGTGGAGGCATTTGAGAGGGGGTGTGAGTTCTTCGGGATCTCTCTTCTTCTGCTGTGGTGACCCTAATATCTTCATGTCCCAGATGATACATTACAAGATCCCTGAGTCATCACTTGGTAGAAATCGACCTCAGGAAGTCATCAAACCAGAAATACACTTTGCATAAACAAGACACAAATGCTGATGTGTTAAGCAACTAAAATTTAGAGGGTTTTTTGTTACCTCAGCAAGTCTCCCACCCCTCCTCATTAACATAGTCACCTGATTAACACCAGTTAACAAATATGACTCCTTAGCTAAATTATAACTCTTTTTTTAAAGTTTATTACAGTTCAATAAATTCTACTAATCAAATGGTTTTATTTCTGGATAATCAAATGCAGAAAGATAAAATTTCACCCCTAACTTATAGCTCCCATAAAAATTAACTCAAAAATGGATTAAAAACTTAAACATACAACCTTAAATTGTAAAACTCCTAAAAGAAGACGAAGGGATAAATCAAATAAATCTCCTTGACATCGGTATTGGCAGTGAGTTTTTGGATATGACAAAAAGCATAAGTAGCAAAAGTAAAAACCAACAAGTGGGACTACATCAGACTAACACAGTTCTGCACAGCAAAGAAAACAATTGAAATGAAAAGGCAATTTACAAAATGGAAGAAAATATGTGCAAACCATATGTTAGATGAGGGTTTAATATCTAAAATATATAAAGAACTCACACAACTCAATAACCAAAATATAAACAAATTTATTTTTTTTTTAAATGAACAGAGGAACTAAATACATTTTTTTCAAAGAAGACATTCAAATGGTGAACAGGTACATGAAAAAATGTTTAACATTACTTTTATTTTAAACATAGTTTTCTTTTTTGCAATTTTTTAACGATTTTTTATTTATTTTATAGAAGGGACAGAGAGAGAAGGGGGGAGGAGCAGGAAGCATCAACTCCCATATGTGTCTTGACCAGGCAAGCCTCAGCTTCCAGGTTGACACTTTATCCACTGCACCACAGGTCAGGCTAACATTACATTTCAAAATATGTTAAAATCTCTCTAATTCAGAGATCACATTTCATGCAATGTCAACTCTAAGACATCATTAAAAGTGAGAAATAGTCTTTTTTAAAACCCAGAAACTTATGAAATGAAGTCCATGCATTTTATATCAAAGGAGAGACTCCTAGGTATATGGCGAACTTAGTGACTTTTAATCAATGGTGGGATTGAAATAATTTAACAACCAGTTCTCTGCCCAAATGACCATTTTAAGTATAAAAAAAAATGATATACCAAAAGGTAATTTATTATTTTATACATTTAATACTTAAATAAGCCTGATGAGGTGGTGGTGCAGTGCATAGAGCATCGGCCTGGGATGCAGAGGACTCAGGTTCGAAACCCCAAGGTTGCCAGCTTGAGTGTGGGCTCATCCACCTTGAGCATAGGCTCATCAGCTTGAGTGTGGTCATAAACATGACCCTGTAGTCACTGACTTGAGCCCAAAGGTCACTGGCTGGAGCCCAAGGTCGCTGGCTTGAGCAAGGGGTCACTCACTCTGCTGGAGCCCCCCCACACACACACCAGTCAAGGCACATATGAGAAAGCAATCAATGAACAACTAAAGTGCCACAATGAAGAATTGATGGTTCTCATCTCTCTCCCTTCTTGTCTGTCTGTCCTTCTCTCTGTCTGTATGTCAGTCTCTGTCTCTCTTACTAAAAAATAAAAAATACTTAAATAAGATCAACAAAAAAGGTACACAAATCAAGATTATGTTATAAGAAAGAATTTTAAAATATTAAATAATACTGGACAAAAAACAATAAAACTGTTATTTAAGACATTTCCATATGCTAATTGATTGGCATCCCTGCTTGCAACTTTTTTCACATATGAAGAGAATGAACATTACCATGGGCACTTAGAATACACTGTTGCACAGATGAACATTAAAAAAGAGTAAGGAATGTAAATTTGTAATTTCCACATTGGGTGGCTGCCCCGGCACCCACCTTAGAGAGGAACCATTTTAACAACTGGTTCCATGAACTCAACAAAAATCAGGCATCCATTCTGCTGAATGAGTGAGAACCAGCTGAATCCCATCACTGCTTTTAACTTATTGTACATACAATTTGCCAACCATTCTTTCTCTTCTAATGACAGAAACTTAGAATACTCCAGGTTTCTAGAAGCAGGTGGCCCTGGCCAGTTGGCTCAGTGGAAGAGCATTAGCCTGGCATGTGAATGTCCCGGGTTCAATTCCCAGTCAGGGTACACAGGAGAAGTGCCCATCTGTTTCCCCCCTTCTCCCTCTCTTGCTTCTCTCTCTTCTCTCTCTCTTTCCCTTCTGCGGCCATGGTTCAATTGGAGCGAGTTTGCCCCAGGCACTGAGGATGGCTCCATGGCTTCCACTTCAGGTGCTAAAAAGAACTCAGTTGCTGAGCAACAGAGCAATGCCCCAGATGAGCAGAGCATCGCCTCCTAGTGGGCATGCCAGGTGGATCACAGTCCTGGTGTATATGGGAGTTTGTCTTTCTGTCTCCCCTCCTCTCACTGAATTAGAAGAAGAAGAAGAAGGAGGAGGAGGAGGAGGAGGAGGAGGAGTGGGAGGAGGAGGAGGAGGAGGAGGAGGAGGAGGTTGAGAAGTAGCAAAAATTATAGTTGAAAGAGACTCAAATGAAAATGACTCAGTCCATTACAGTAATCAGTGGTCAAAGTGACAACTTAAGTCGTTTTTGTTTAACAATCCCTAAGATAGCAGAAGAATGTGTAAAATATTTGAAAAAAATTTTCCTCCAAGATGTTTTATTTTTAAGTTCAGGGTTTAAAAGAAAGAACTTCAAGTTTTAAAACTGTCAAAAACATAAAGAAAGATACAGACAAAAAGATAACCAGACTGATCCATTTCAAAATGCTACAGTATTTTATTAAGGTAGGATTTGGGAAAACTTTGTGCATTTCTGCATTTTACTTAACCATATCTAAATTTTTTCTCGAGTAATCATGGAATACTTTTGTAGTAAAAGCTAATTAAAAATTTTTTTCCATTGTTTTGAGTGAGGGAGAGGAAGGGAAAGAAGGAGAGGGGAAGGGAGCTGGAGAGGGAGATAAAAATAAAGAGAGAGGGAAAGAGAAAGAGAGGGAGAAAGATGGAAGGGGAGAGAGGGAGTGAGAAGCATCAACTCATTGTTTCACTTCGTTGTTCCATTTAGTTGTGCACTCACTGATTGCTTCTCCTAGGTGCCCTGACTGGGGATCAAACCCATGCTCTCCGTGTGTCAGGACAACACTTTATCCGCTGAGCCACCAGGCCAGAGCTAAAAGCTAACTTTTTTAAAGGATGAATGCAGAATTTGAAAAAGAGACATGGAGTAAATACTGTAATTCTCCAACTAGGATAAAAAATAAAGGAGGCATGAAGTCTGCTAGTTGATTGTTATGCATTGTCAAATGAAGAATAACTGCTACTAAAAATAAAGTTTTTGTTTATTTTCTTCCTATACGAAACAGACTTTGCTCACTTCCGACTCCATCTTGGATGAGTTCATAAGTCGGTGGTATGGTCATACGGGACTTGTGGCATCAACTAATTTAGTCAGGACTAATAGCAGAGCCAAGTTCCACCTGCTTATTCATTTCACTAATGAGGAAACAGGCTGAGCTGCTTTTTCATGTTCAGAGGAGCTGAACCTTGGATGCCCCGTAAGAGATAAAGATTCTTCTAAATTAGATAATTACACTGGTGTTTACATAAGAGAATTGATACCACCAGGTGGCATAGAGATATGACCAAGTTGTTATACCTGTTGCCTCATAAACTAGTCCAAAGGTAAAGACGTGATTAAAAACTAGCATATTTCCCATTCCAATGTGTCAATTTCAGGATTGATATGTTCAAAAGATTTCATTGCTGATTCAGACTGGGTACTGGTCAATTAAAACAGATGCCAGGATAAACAACTGGTATACCTGAGCCAATGTATTCCTGCTGAACATTAACCCACCTTGGTTTCTTTTTAAAACCTGGAATTATTTTTTTTTATAATTTTTTAATGGGGTGACATCTATAAATCAGGGTACATATATTCAAAGAAAACATGTCCAGGTTATCTTGTCATTCAATTATGTTGCATACCCATCACCCAAAGTCCGATTGTCCTCTGTCACCTTCTATCTAGTTTTCTTTGTGCCCCTCCCTCTCCCCCTTTCCCTTTCCCTCTCCCCCCACCCCCCGTAACCACCACACTCTTATCAATGTCTCTTAGTCTCACTTTTATGTCCCACCTACGTATGGAATAATGCAGTTCCTGGTTTTTTCTGATTTACTTATTTCACTTCGTATAATGTTACCAAGATCCCACCATTTTGCTGTAAATGATCCGATGTCATCATTTCTTATGGCTGAGTAGTATTCCATAGTGTATATGTGCCACATCTTCTTTATCCAGTCATCTATTGATGGGCTTTTTGGTTGTTTCCATGTCCTGGCCACTGTGAACAATGCTGCAATGAACAGATTCATTGGGGCTGCATGTGTCTTTACGTATCAATGTTTCTGAGTTTTTGGGGTATATACCCAGTAGAGGGATTGCTGGGTCATAAGGTAGTTCTATTTTCAGGTTTTTGAGGAACCACCATACTTTCTTCCATAATGATTGTACTACTTTACATTCGCACCAACGGTGAATGAGGGTTCCTTTTTCTCCACAGCCTCTCCAACATTTGCTATTACCTGTCTTGTTAATAATAACTAATCTAACAGGTGTGAAGTGGTATCTCATTGCAGTTTTGATTTGCATTTCTCTAATAACTAAAGAAGATGAGCATCTTTTCATATATCTGTTGGCCATTTGTATTTCTTCCTGGGAGAAGTGTCTGTTCATGTCCTCTTCCCATTTTTTTTATTGGATTGTTTGTTTGTTTGTTTGTTGTTGAGTTTTATGAGTTCTTTGTATATTTTGGACATTAGGCCCTTATCTGAGCAGTTGTTTGAAAATATCATTTCCCATTTAGTTGGCTGTCTGTTTATTTTGTTATCAGTTTCTCTTGCTGAGCAAAAACTTCTTAGTCTGATGTAGTCCCATTCATTAATTTTTGCCTTCACTTCTCTTGCCTTTGGAGTCAAATTCATAAAATGCTCTTTAAAACCCAGGTCCATGAGTTTAGTACCTATGTCTTCTTCTACGTACTTAATTGTTTCAGGTCTTATGTTTAGATCTTTGATCCATTTTGAGTTAATTTTAGTACAAGGGGACAAACTATAGTCCAGTTTCATTCTTTTGCATGTGGCTTTCCAGTTTTCCCAGCACCATTTATTGAAGAGGCTTTCTTTTCTCCATTGTGTGTTGTTGGCCCCTTTATCAAAAATTATTTGACTATATATATGTGGTTTTATTTCTGGACTTTCTATTCTGTTCCATTGGTCTGAGTGTCTATTTTTCTGCCAATACCATGCTGTTCTGATTGTCGTGGCCCTATAATATAGTTTGAAGTCAGGTATTGTAATGCCCTCAGCTTCATTCTTTTTCTTTAGGATTGCTTTGGCTATTCGGGGTTTTTTATAGTTCCATATAAATCTGATGATTTTTTGCTCCATTTCTTTAAAAAATATCATTGGAATTTTGATGGGAATTGCATTAAATTTGTATATTGCTTTGGGTAATATGGCCATCTTGATTATATTTATTCTTCCTATCCAAGAACAAGGAATATTCTTCCATCTCATTATATCTTTTTTGATTTCCCTTAACAATGTAAAACCTGAAATTATAATTTAGCTGAGGAGTTGTTGTTGTTGTTGTTGTTTTTTCAAACACCCAACCAGTAAATTATAAGTCTTCTAAGTAGAATGAGTAGTCATAAAAAAAAATAAACAAAAATAAACCCTCCAATCTCAATTCACTCTGCTAAAAAAATTCTAAAAATTTACTGCAAAGGCTACTAATAGTAGATTTTATGTAGATCTTTATAACACCCAATGAAAAGAAAAAACGAGAAAACTAGCATGATATCCCTGATAAGCCTTCCAACACGGCGGGCTGAGAAGTGAGGATACCTCTGGCCAAACCACTATTTCTGCCATAATAAAACTGAATTATAAGATGAAAGAAAAGGTCTTACTCTAGTTTAAGTAGGTTATAAGCCAAATTATCCTTGCAAACCATTTACAGGGAGAAAAAACAAACTCAATTTGTACAGGAGAAAAATGAGACCATAAGCAATGCTTAAAATCTTACCCAGGAGGAGAAAGGCTTTTCGTGTCACACTCATATTAGAGGCAGAAACGAATAAGTGGGATACATTTATCAGCCACTCTCCTGACTGTTGAGTGCTTTATAACAGGGAAGTTGCTAAGTGAAACCTGCAGATGTCTGCAACAGAACCACATAGATGTGATGACAAGTAACAGTGGGTGTTGAAGAGACAGACCCAAGAGATCAGAAGTACTGTGTGCCCGTCTAAAGGGGACAGCCACCATTTATTGGTGCCATGAGGAAATGAAAGCCCAATGTTGACAGATCTTTCCATTTTTTGATGAAAAGTCAATAAAATGGGTATTTATCTTAAATTTCTTGATTTTTAAGTGTACATAAGCAATTCTGAAAAAAATAATTGTTTTATCATGTAGGTCAACACTATATGTGACAAACTGAACATACCCAGGCCACAGATTGCAACCTCTGATTTAATCCATTGCTTCATTCAGAAATATTTCTCTGAGCATCTGTGGAGTACCAGATATTAGGCTAGACCTAAAGGATACTGTTCATACGACAGAACTTCTTTCTTCAAAAACCTTGCAATCTAATGTATGATAGAGATTATTACCAAGCAATTATAATACTGGACTATGTGCTTCTGTGGTCCATAACACGAAAGTCTAACCCAGATTTGAAGGGGGTCAGAAATGACTTCACCAAAGAAGTAATGTTTATGTTAAGACCAGAAAGGTAACTCTTAAACTAATGTCAGTTAGCTCTGGCTGCATAACAAACCAGTGCACAATTTAATAGCTTAAAATAATAACTTGCTGGCCCTGGCCGATTGGCTCAGTGATAGAGCATCGGCCTGGCGTGCAGAAGTCCTGGGTTCCATTCCCGGCCAGGGAACACAGGAGAAGCGCCCATCTGCTTCTCCACCCCTCCCCCTCTCCTTCCTCTCTGTCTCTCTCTTCCCCTTCCGCAGCGAGGTTCCATTGGAGCAAGGATGGCCCGGGCGCTGGGGATGGCTCCTTGGCCTCTGCCCCAGGCACTAGAGTGGCTCTGGTCGCGACAGAGCGACGCCCCGGAGGGGCAGAGCATCGCCCCCTGGTGGGCAGAGCGTCGCCCCCTGGTGGGCGTGCCGGGTGGATCCCCGGTCGGGCACATGCAGGAGTCTGTCTGACTGTCTATCCCTGTTTCCAGCTTTGGAAAAATACAAATAATAATAATAATAATAATAATAATAATAACAACTTGTTTAGCTCATGATTCAGCTTGTCCAACCCAGGCAATCCTGCTGATCTGAGACTTGTTAACAGATTGCTGCTGGATTGGTGGGGGTTGGCTGAGAGCTGCTGGTTTAGGATGGCCTCTGCTGAGACAGCTCATCTCTATTCCCCGTGGTCTTTCATTCCCCAGCAGGCTAGCCCAGGGTTGTTCTCATGACAGCTGGGGAACTTTCCAAGGAACAAATGGAAAAATAGAAGCCTTTTTGAGGACTAGACTCAGAACCAGTACAGAGCAACTTCAGCTGCTCTGCATCGAAGCCAGTGCCAGGACCAGTTCTGACTATGGGGAAGAGAAATATCACCACCTCTTGAAAGGAAGTCACATTGCAGAAGGGGTGGGTGGAGAACTGTGGCCATTTTAGCAATCTACCTCACCTGATAAGAAGGCATGGCATGTGCAAAGGTCTGAAGAGAGAGCAGATGGTGTTTGGGACACTCAAGTTGTTTAGTATGATAAGAGAAAAGAAGGAAAAAGGGAAACTGAGGAAAGATGTGCCAAGTATGGTCAGAGGAGGCCAGATCATAAAGGGTCTACCATGTAGGCAGCCCAGTAACATAGAGAGATTTTTTTTTAAAATAAAAAATAATAAAAAGCTTTCTCTCTGCTTATTATCCATATGAGGAACAGACAGATGCAGAATAAATATAAAATATAATACCGAGAAAGCAATCAATGAATAACTAAATTGCCACAACCGTGAGTTGATGCTTCTCATCTCTCCCTTCCCGTCTGTCTGTCTGTCCCTGTCTGTCTGTCTCTCCATCTCTCTTTCACTAAAACATATTTATATATAATGCAACGTTAAACATGAGCATCCTAAATAAAATGCTCTGGGGGGGGGTCTTATGAAAAGGAGACATCATCTCTAAATATTTTGAAAAATTAGAGATGGCATCATGAAGGAGGTAGAATTCAAGCTGAAATTGGGAGAACAAAAAAAATTTGCCAGGTAGACATATAAAGGTGAAAGTCTCAGTATTAATTAGCTAAGGTACAGGAAAGCCATATATATATCTATATGTATATATCTATACACATATAGATATATACATATAGATATATATATGTATATGATAGTAAGCAGCATGGTTTGGCAAAAACTGAGGGCAGCGGTTCTCAGTCAGTTTGACCTTAACCTCCTGAAAAAGGGTGATGTTCAGATGTGACACTCTCCCACGTTCACATGCTGATTATCCCAGAGTGAAGACAGGATGTGGTGTTAAATAAGACCTCTAGGTCCCTGGCTATCACTTCACACTCTCTCGCCCACTGGTCCATTGTGACACTGAGTTTGAGAGCCAAAATGTCAGCTTTCCTAGGGGAGCAATAAAAGATGCAGCTGAGATGATAAGTTATGTTCTCAAATGCTAGGCTGGTGAATTTTACCTTAGGGAAGGCAGTAAAGAATCCCTGCATGTTTTTAAGTGCAATAAAAACATAAATTGAGCTGCATTTTGTAAACATGCATCTGACAAAAGTGGGTACAATGGAGCAGAGAGATGCTGTTAGAGAATGTTTCTTTCTCATCCCCTGGTCAGGACAGGCACCACTAATTTTTTTTTTTTAAAGAGACAGAGAGAGAGAGAGTCAGAGAGAGGGACAGATAGGGACAGACAGACAGGAATGGAGAGAGATGAGAAGCATCAATCATCAGTTTTTCATTGTGGCACTTTTAGTTGTTCATTGATTGCTTTCTCATATGTGCCTTGACTGTGGGCCATCAGCAGACCGAGTAACCCCTTGCTTGAGCCAGTGACCTTGGGTCCAAACTGGTGAGCTTTTTGTTCAAGCCAGATGAGCCCGCATTCAAGCCGGTGACCTTGGGGTCTCAAACCTGGGTCCTCCACATCCCAGTCTGATGCCCTATCCACTGTGCCACCGCCTGGTCAGGCAACAGGCACCACTAATTAATCAAGAAACTTTTTCTGGAGAAACCCAGATACATCCTCCAAATTCTTCCTAACTAGTGTTTTGCTGGTGTAGAAGGAGGAGGAGCTGGAAAATAAATCGGAACCTAAGGACTACCATGGGGCTCGAGACAGGCAACCATTTAGAAGGTGAGAACCCGTTTGGGACGGCAGCAGAGCCAAGGTGTATGCAGTAATGAAAACTGGGAATACATTCAAAATGTATGTGTGTTGTATGTCACTGGGATTTGACAATTGCTCAGTTGGGAGGTGAAGGAGGGGTAAACCGAACATTTCTTTCTTACTTTTTTTTTTTTTTTAAAAAAGATTAGGAGGGAACTGTGGTACCATTAAGCAAAAAGAAAAAAAAAAAGAAAGAAAAAAGAAAAAAGGGAAACTTAGGAAAACAAACAACTTGTAAAGTTCAGAAGGAATCAATGCAGTTTGAGTGTTGGGTATAATAACTCCAGGCCTAAAAGTGTTAGAATGAGCACCGATTCATTATAATAATAATAATAATAATAATAATAATAATAATGGCAATTATATTATTTAATAAAGTTTATTGACGGTAAGAATGAGCACCGAGGCTAAAGTTTGTACTGACAACACAACATGAAAATCTCGTGGATTCAGCATTTCTTCCAAGATTCCAGCAACGTGGAAAATGTGTGTGTAGGAGAGAAGCAGACTTCTCATTTTATCTAAAAATACTACAACATTGCTCCAAATTCTTGGCAAAACCCACAATAGGAAAAAGGTGAAAAAGTGGTTGGCAGAGAGTTTTGTTTTCCTTTTGCTCTAGAAACAATGGGGAGAAATGACGCGGGCGTTGCACACGCGGCCACAGCTGCAGAGGCTGAAACCTGAAGTTCCCTGTCCCACTTTCCAGCTTCTGCTCTCTGTCTGAAGTTGAGTTCATGAAATATGTTAAACACTTCATCAGGTTAGGAAATTCATGCTCTGCTACCTTTCACTTGACATCATGTTTCATGAAAAGGGGGTGAGGGGGGTTGTTCATTGGAGAGGAGCTGAATTTCCATTGCAGGGAGATAATAAAGAATTATGACTCCAAGTATGAGTTCTGGATTAACATATCCTTGAGTTCAAACCCCAGCACTGCCCTAACCTGAAGAAGTCGCTCAGCTTCTCTATGCATCTATTTCCTCATCTTTGAAATGGAGAATATAATAGCAACCACATCTTAAGATGGGTGTGAGGGTTAATTGAAAAATACAGGGTAAATGCACTCAATTATTAAATGTGATTGTTTCATAATTACCCTTACTTATTTTGTATGGACACACTTTCAAATGCTAATGAGTAGTTCACTTTATACATTAATATAATCCCTAGGAAATTCTCACATTTTTTTTTTCCAAAAGGAAATTTTCCTTTGGTTTTACATGAGTAGATGAGTAACTTCAAGAGCCTGTTTATGAATGGATGATTACTATGATGAGACTTCTTAAAGACTTCCCCATTTTTGAGAGGACATATGGTAATGCTAGCCATAGAGTTAATCTACTGTGAGATGCCAGTCTTACCCTATCCTTCTGTATATGAAGTTAGGGAAATGAACTTCAACAAATGAGCTTTCATATCTGGGTCTAGTTGATTTCTTGTTTCTACTTCTACCAATCCAAAAACCTAAATGATTAAAGTATTTTTTCACTTGAGCTCCAAAGGTTTAGTTATACATTCTTCTTCTTATTAATATAGTAACATAAATATAGGGTTGTGGGGTTAAATTAGAATCATTCAGGGGTTAAATTAGAATCATTTAAGAAAGAAGTAGGCCCTGGCCGGTTGGCTCAGTGGTAGAGCGTCGGCCTAGCGTGCGGAGGACCCAGGTTCGATTCCCGGCCAGGGCACATAGGAGAAGCGCCCATTTGCTTCTCCACCCCTCCGCCGCGCTTTCCTCACTATCTCTCTCTTCCCCTCCCGCAGCCAAGGCTCCATTGGAGCAAAGATGGCCCGGGCGCTGGGCATGGCTCTGTGGCCTCTGCCTCAGGCCCTAGAGTGGCTCTGGTCGCAATATGGCGACGCCCAGGATGGGCAGAGCATCGCCCCCTGGGGGGCAGAGCACCGCCCCTGGTGGGCGTGCCGGGTGGATCCCGGTGGGGCGCATGCGGGAGTCTGTCTGACTGTCTCTCCCTGTTTCCAGCTTCAGAAAAATGAAAAAAAAAAAAAAAAAAGAAAGAAAGAAGTAGCCTGTCCTGGAAAGGTGACCTGGCCAGAGTATTCCCCATTTGCAAACTCTGGATTTGTTCTGCTAAGCAAACCTGATCCTATGTCTGTCATAATGTTCTACCACATATACAATACAATACCACAATACAAAATAATTTCTTTCTAAAGCTATTTTTATCCTAATATCTTAAACCAGTACATAATTTCTTTATCAAAGAATTTTCTGCAACAAGTACTGACAGTGGTGTGCTGCTAAATGTTTAACAGCTGGATCTCCAGAAATACAAAGCCCTGGAGTATCATATTTGTCCATTTCTGTGGTGTAAATATTCCTACCATGGTTGATGTCAAGCTACCACAGAAAGTCACTGAAAGTAAAGTTGTGAAGATCTGTGTACAATTGGTCCCAATGAACCAACATGAACTTCTTCAACACACCACTGTCACTGCACAAATCACCTCTTAAGCCACCAAGGACAGTCTGAAGTATAGTCTCAGATGTCAGTACTGTCCCCACAGATAACATGTAGCAAGAATTGAGACTGGATCCTACAAGTGACTGTTGAAACCATATCCTTGTGGTATATATCGCTTTGTTTTGTATCATAAATACATTTTGAGGGTTTTCTTTATGTCAGTTGCTTATCCCAGCCCAGGGTCAACATCAAGAGCAATCAGGAAATGTGGGTAGCACTAAAAACAATATTGGAAATAGTTTCAGGAGATTCTGCCTTATTTCTTGGCAAAATCCCAAGAAACTCATGTTACCCTCCTGGGCAGATGTTAAAGTTCTCCTTCAAAGTCACCAGTGCCATTCTCTGCATTGCCCTCTTGTGGCTTCATTAGCTGCCACAGTCCGGATAACTAACCCCTGACCACCTTCTTCACTTATTTTCAAACATCACACTGCCTCTGAAGCTGTCCTGCACGAAGGTATGAGAAAAACCCGCATGAACCTTGAGTCCACATGTGATTGGACTCCCACCTTTTGGGGAAAATGTGGGACAAGTTTCCTCATGCTGAGACTTTGTCACAAAGTGTCCCTTACTGCAGGGAGCCTGGGTGTCAGAGTTCCATCTCTTTTTTTTTTTTTTTTTCTGAAGCTGGAAACAGGGAGACACAGTCAGACAGACTCCCGCATGCGCCCGACCGGGATCCACCTGGCTCTGTCGCAACCAGAGCCACTCTAGCGCCTGGGGCAGAGGCCAAGGAGCCATCCCCAGCGCCCAGGCCATCTTTGTTCCAATGGAGCCTCGCTGCGGGAGGGGAAGAGAGAGACAGAGAGGAAGGAGAGGGGGAGGGGTGGAGAAGCAAATGGGTGCTTCTCCTGTGTTCCCTGGCCGGGAATCGAACCCGGGACTTCTGCACGCCAGGCCGACGCTCTACCACTGAGCCAACCAGCCAGGGCCCAGAGTTCCATCTCTTTAGGGTAACTTATAATTTAATTTCAGCATATGGGGTGGTTCTTATCCTTCTGTTTTGGAATCATGATCCTGGGAATGGATAATTGGCCGTCTCAAAGTTTCGATGACCATTTTTTTTCAAAGGATCCTATTCCACCCCGATGCTAGAACTCCTAGTGCTTGCCCCGGGAGAGGTCCGATTAGGTTAGTTCCTTTTCTACCTCTCAACAGTGAAAGTGTCCTAGAGATTTTACAAGTTCTCCATTTTTTTCACCTACTGTAGACATGACCTTGTCTCTTAGCAGCAGACATGCAGGCACTTTCTTTTCCAAGGGGGAAATGAAGAGGCTGGCAAAGAGGTCATTACAGAAAGGCTTTGGAAAGGTGCCTATGTGAAGAACATTCAGAGCCAGCTCCTGGCATCTCTGCTTTAAACAATGAGGCAAGGTTTCTGGGTATCACTTCACAGCACAATAGTTTCCTCTGTTAAAGGTGATTGGAATGGGGACAGGCCTGTCCTCACCCTTCTCCAAGATTCTACTTCACAGGATTGTGGAGGCAATACAGAGAGAAAGTATGTGATATTGTTGTGTAGCTCACAGAATGCTAATAAGATGTGAATGATTAGAACAGTGATCCCCCAGAGTTTATGGCTTAACCCATTTCTTCCTCTTAAACTATACACACTCTTCTATTCTGGTACTATGTAATGAGTGAGTGTCTCTACTAGTCAGTTTGGTTTATGAGCCCATTCTATCTTTCTCTGTATCATCAGAACTGCCCAGAAGTTTGCACACGGAATCCCAATTTTTCCAGTGAAGCAATAGAGGCTCAAGGAAGTTCATATAATGAATAAGCTGCAGACATAAGATTTGAATTTACATCTTTTGATTCCAACTGCAATGATCACATCACCTTGACACATGGTAGGTGTTGAGCAAATGAGTTTGCAAAATTTGTATTTTCTGAGTTGCTCACTTTTATTGTTAAAAATGGCTGCTGCCCAGATATGTGATCTGTGAAACTGCTAATTACCTTCCTGCTCCAAAAAGGGCTTTGTTATGCTAATGTGTGCTGGAGGAGGGGTTTTCTCACCAAAGAGTTTTAAGAAGAAGGAGAAGAAGAAAGAAGCCATGTTTTTGCAGAGTGAGAGGAGAGAGGAAGTGTGCTGAGGAGAAGCAGCAGTCAAGATGGCAAAGTGCTGAAGGAGAAGCCAGTTTGTGCAGAGAGTAAGAAACATGGTGGCAGATGGGAAACCAGAGGTGATTTAGACTGGTGGGGGCCTTCGATTCTAGGAAAAAATGGAAAAGATTCTCATGGTTGTGGAACCGGAGAACATGTGAGTGGGTTTTGGTGCCCCGTGTGTTTGTTTTTGTTAATCCAAATTCAGAGGGACCCGAAATATGGAAGACAGGAGCAAGGTCCGTCGTTTACACATCAAAGCTTTATTGTCTAGCTTGGCCAAGCCGCGGGAATTCTGACAGAAATCTGATGGAGAGCGCGTCGGCCTTTTGTTCTACTTAGTTTTTATAGTTTTGTAAGTGGGAAGTACAGAAGCAAAAATTGCAATTAGGAGCCCCTTACCGCTATTGGTTATAGTCATATGTCCTTTAACATGATAGGACCACATTCAATTTGCAAACCATATATCATTTTGGAGAAAACAAATTTACAAGCCAACACAATGGTAGAAAGATGTCTCTTTACATATTAAAGGCCTTCCTATATTATCTAGTGTTTATCTGCTATCTCTCTGTCCAGAGTCACACACTCATTTACGTAGGAGAGGTAGTTTCCGTGGGGACAAATGCCTGCAAATGACTCATTGCTATAAGAAAAGGTTTATTTTGGCTTTTCCCTTCCTGCACCTGGCTAGCCATTCATTCCTTTCCCCACAGGTGTGGTGGAATGTCAGGGAATCCATGCTTTCCTTCCCTTTTCATTTACAATACAATGGCAAGAGCCATCCTGGTTATGCCAATCACACAGTACAGAGACTATTCTCACAATTTCTCTGCACACCTTAACCCAAATTAATAAAATGTTCTCCAAGCCTCCTAAAATATTAATATTAATTCTGTAGCCTTTGGTACTTTACAACACCTGGGGGTGAAATGGCACAGTGGCTCCTCAGTTTGTACTAGTCGGCTGGTTGCGAGGCTAGAATAAAGGCATGGCCCACCAGTTTTTGGCTCCACAGTTTCATTACGGTCTGTCCGAAACTGATGGGAACCTGCAGTGCCTGGTGGCGATGGCCGTGACTACTGGCCTTACAGTAGGTGATCAGAACGTGCCTGACGACAAAGGAAAAGAGACAGGGCAGCCCTTCTCCCTCAGGCTGCAGGGTCTGGGTCCTCACAGGAAGCCCCTCCTCAGCTTGTCCCCCGCAGGGCAGGACTTCAAAGGCCACACTTTCCCCCTCCACCCCCCTCTACTTACCCACCCCCCATAAAGCAGAGAGGTCAGTGTTGGGGAAACAGTAGCCTTGCTGGGATCGAGGAGAGCTGGGCCCAGACCAAGAACAAGAACTGAGTCCCAGCTAGACAAGAATGCCAACTTGCTCTCCTCCTTTTACAAAGGTCTCCAAAGAGCATGCCCGCCCCATCTTTTTCCCTCACTCCCCAACCCCCCACTCCAAGCTCCAGGAAAGCAGCCCAATGGCTCATCCCCCAGGCAGCTCTATCCTTTTTAGTTCTAGGCCTTCCTTCAGTTTTTTCTTTGCTTCACATGCCCTTTCCCTTCTTTCAAGAGCACTTACTCGGCCCTGGCCGGTTGGCTCAGCGGTAGAGCGTCGGCCTGGTATGTGGGGGACCGGGGTTCAATTCCCGGCCAGGGCACATAGGAGAAGCGCCCATTTGCTTCTTCACCCCCCCCTCCTTCCTCTCTGTCTCTATCTTCCCCTCCCGCAGCCAAGGCTCCATTGGAGCAAAGATGGCCCGGGCGCTGGGGATGGCCCCTTGGCCTCTGCCCCAGGCGCTAGAGTGGCTCTGGTCGCGACAGAGCGACGCCCCGGAGGGGCAGAGCATCGCCCCCTGGTGGGCAGAGCGCCGCCCCTGGTGGATGTGCCGGGTGGATCCCGGTCGGGCGCATGCGGGAGTCTGTCTGACTGTCTCTCCCTGTTTCCAGCTTCAAAAAAAAAAAAAAAAGCACTTACTCAGGCTTCAGCGTTTCAGCCCAAAAGCTGTCTCCTCTCTGCCCTCCGGGACTCTGATTCCTGCGTCCGCTGCATCTTGCTGTGCGCTTGCCCAGAACCCTGTTCCTGCCTTGAGTTACAGCACTGATCACATTCAATTGTTACCCCATGTCCATGCCTGCCTCCTCCACCAGACTCGGGCCACACATGAGGCCGAGACAATTGCTTAACGATTTTGCTTAGCATAAGAGGAATTGGGTGGGTAAGTGTTCATTGAATGAATAAAGTAATGAATGGTGTAGGGGGGAAATGCTTGATGAAGACATCAGTGAATAAATCCTCCTCTTCCTCAACCCTTAGCCTTATGAAAACTTTTCCGCTACACATTCTATCTTCAGATCACTAGGCAACTACTGAAAACGTCAAAGAGATCAACCAGTTGGTTCATAGAAGAAGCAGTGGAGGTGGAACAATGGGAACTGCAGGGCCCTGAGGTCGAGGGGAGAGGTGGAGGGGTGCAGGAGGCACAGGACTCTGGGACAGTCCGAGGGTGAAGGCCTTGCTGTCAGACAGGCTCGTCTCACCTACTAGACAGCACATACCTGCAATCCTCACACGTTTTTGCTCACAAAGCCCCTAAAAGAATTTTACACATTCTAAAAGATGATATCTAAAGATTTTGTATGCTTAAATACTTGCAAAATCGGAGAGTCTAATTTTTTGTATATTTTACACATATTTTAAATATGTTTTTGGCAAAACTTTGAGCAGCAAAAGCATCATGTTAAATTTACAGTAAATATTTACAGGACCCTAAATAGCCAAACAAAACTCATCAGATCAGGCAGCCAAATCAGAATTACTGTTAGAAACTATCTATTTCATTTTTATTTCCAATAAATGTATTCCTATATTCACCCTGTCCTCATGACTACCTTCTCACTCAGTTCTAATTCTAAGAGAGTCTTTGGCAGGAGCTTGAAACCTAGATGAAATGAGATGTGGTCCATTTCTGTTGGCTTGGCTTGCTTTGCTTTTCTGAGTTCTCATACCAAAAAACAATTGGAAAGCTATTCAAATTGAAGTTGAGAAGCTGAGAATTAATTTCCTTAGGTGCTAACTGTGCCATGTATCCCTGGAAGTCACGGGCACCTGCACCTGTACCACTATGTACAATGCCATCAGATCCTGTTCTCATGACTCAGTTTCCCCTTCTCAGGACTCTGTTTTCTCAGCTCAGCCTCCTTGATTGCTACTGCAACACCCATTCGGGTTTCTTCTGCTTGCCCACCCTCTGCCTTCAGAGCCTAGGCCCCAAAGTCCTAATTCTCACCACCTTTCCTCCATCCTCAAGAAACTCCATTACTTCAGGGAGAGTGGCATTAAAGAGGTACTAAATGGGAAGGTGTTAATATTACAAAGGTATTCATAACTGATAACCTACCCAAGTTTTAAGGTAGTGTTTGCATTTTTTTTTTTCTTAAAGAGAAGCTTGTCTTCAAAATGGGGTCTCCCATTGGTTAGAAATTTGGGTGAGTATAAAAGAAGCTATACTGTAGGGAGGAAATATATGATTCCAAGACAGTTTAAGACGAGGTTTGATCACCGTACCGGGAAGCAGTTACTTGTTAAGTGGGATCTAAGCTGGAGAAGCAGCATCCCACATTTGAAGTCTGCGGGAGTGCTACCGGGGAGAAGTCGTCAGAGTCAGGCAGCCAGTGGAGGATGCCGCAGAACCCGATGGAGATGCAGTGAGATCCGGACAAACTTAAGTCCCAATGTCCTTGGAAACTCCATCCAATCCAAGTCTTTGGGGATAGTTCTAATCTACTCTGAATCTCAGATATTTTTTAATTGGTAGAACAGAGAAAGACATCCCAAGGATTGGGAAGGCCTGTGTGACCCAATCAAGTATACTCAAACAAAACAAAACAAAACGAAACAAAACAAAGACACCCCCTCTCGGGATTCTAAAGGTTATTTCAGGTCATGCTGCATACTTCTGAAACTAAAGTCATCAAATGAGAAAGAAAAAGACTATATCCAAGATGCCACTGGTTTTACTCAGGCATATGATACATTTGGAGAAGTTTTCTCTTTAAGCCTAAGGAGATGACTCTTGCTTTCCAAAATGGGGTAGGAAAATGGATTTCTGACACTTGACTTTATCAATTCAGCAAAAAAACTCTGCAAACCAAATCTGTATCTCTGAATGTAGATATGAAGATTTCTAAAAATAAGAGCCAAAAGATACCCTTTGAATTCCATTGTAACCATGACATTCAAATGACCTGACCATACGGCACTTGAATTCAGATAGAATTAAGAAAATCAGCCGTTTCAACCAGAAATATAAATGAGTATGAAGAATGTGCTCCCCCACACAATCCTTATTACTTATTCTCATCATAAACAGCAGGTTAATACACATCTGTTCCTTCTCAATGTCCAGAGGATCTAGTTTGCAAACATAAACAACCATTGCTTTGTTCTCTCAGGAGAAAAGAAAACACTATCAATCAAAGCAGAGCTACGTACCCAGACCTACTGCAGCAGCTGCTTGTTTCAACCGCACGTCATTCCTCCGTCAAGCCAGAGCACCCGATGCTTTCGGACCCTCAGCCCCTGCTCTTCTGAGCAGCATTGCAGCTTAACTCTCGGAGGCTGGGTATTCTAACCAAGGAAGCCAAAGGCTTGCCAACTTAACTAATTGCATGCTGACTCACCACAGGGCAGGACACACTCCAGCTGAGCCTGCTCATGGGAGAGCCCCTGTACCATCCTGGGAAGATCACACCTGGGGTTCCTCATTTTGTACCTGTACATACGCAGCCTGGGAGGGACTCATTTATTTCCTCATCCTGTCCTGTTTCTCCTGTTTCATTTGGAAAATATCAGATTTTTTTGTCCACCTCATCAGCTCCACACTACTGAGAGGAGATTTTGCAGGACAAAGCAGCATGGAGATGTGAGGACCATTTTGTATGAATGAGTTAAGCCTGGGAAAGGGAATGCCCCTGATTTTCTAGAAAGGCTGTAACCCAATGGAGATAATCGATTACACATGGTCACCTTGGTAGTTTGGGGAAGCAAATAAGACAGTGCTTGCATTTTCTCTGGTATTCTTTTTTTTTTTTTTTTTGCATTTTCTTTTCTGAAGCTGGAAACAGGGAGAGACAGACAGACTCCCGCATGCGCCCGACCGGGATCCACCTGGCACGCCCACCATGGGACGACGCTCTGCCCACCAGGGGGCGATGCTCTGCCCATCCTGGGCGTCGCCATGTTGCGACCATCCTGGGCGTCGCCGTATTGCGACCAGAGCCACTCTAGCGCCTGGGGCAGAGGCCAAGGAGCCATCCCCAGCGCCCGGGCCATCTTTGCTCCAATGGAGCCCTGGCTGCGGGAGGGGAAGAGAGAGACAGAGAGGAAGGCGCGGCGGAGAGGTGGAGAAGCAAATGGGCGCTTCTCCTATGTGCCCTGGCCGGGAATTGAACCCGGGTCCTCCGCATGCTAGGCCGACGCTCTACCGCTGAGCCAACCGGCCAGGGCCTTCCCTGGTATTCTTCTGGGGCAAAAACTAAACATCAATTCCCTGTAGATTGGAGTATTAAATAGTATCACAATATTAAAACAAATCAATAATTACTAAGGGCCTTAGGGGAAAGTTCATACCTCTAACCCTTTGGGGCCCAGATTATCAGGTATCAAAGGCAGGGGGAAAATGCAAAGACTTTAATGTGTGATCAGGTCTTTGAATTTCCCATCATGCAGGAAGCACAGAAGCCTAGGATTCCTCAAGAAAATTAGTGTCACTTTTACAGTCACTCGTGAGTCACTTAAAATAGCAGATATAAGGACAAAACTTGCCCCTCATCCTAAGGAAAGTCCCTGGTTTTCTTCAGGCCATAACAGAGCCCACCCTGGGACTTACAGGGAAAGAGCAGTTGAGTGTAAGTCAGGGAGGAGGGGTTTAAGTATCCGACAGAAGATGCACTCTGGCAGGCAGGCAAGAAATAAACATGCAGCTGTGCTGGAAACTGGAGTTAGGAAGTTATTACACAGGTTACCTCTTCGTCCCACTAACAGGAACTGTAGAGTTGCCAGCTGAGGTTTATTAGCTACTAATTGGGCTCCAAGGCTCTGCGGCCTCCTTTCCATAAAGGCTTTGGGGGCCTTCAGGCTCCAGCAAAGGAAGCGCCAATCCATCCATGCACAGAACACAGCCTGTAGACAGAATGTATAATAATAAGAATGCTGATATTATAACAATAGCTATAGCGACTATGTTGAATGCTTAGGGTATGCTGGCAAATGTGCCTAAGGCTTTGAACATGTTCTGTAGCACTGGCTCTTCCATAAAACCTGTGTTCCCCTCTTCTGGCTCAGCTCTACTGCAGTCAGGAGTAGCCATATAACTGAGGTCTGGTCAATGGAAAGTGAGAGGTGATATGCACCAATGCCATTCTTGGCCTATAAAACCTTCTGTGTGTTCTGTATGCTGCAGGTCCAGACTGGGAGGGAGATATTGACAGTGACCTTGGCGGTTCAGAAAGAAGACAGTGAAGAATCTCCACCAGCCTGGATGACCATATAGAGCTGCTGACCTTTTCAGTTACTTCTAAACTATGGGGGGCACAAGGGGGGGAGACTGGATGTCAACCTAAAAATGTGTTTCTCAAAATTCTTTCAGAAATATGTAAGCATAGAGTTTAAAGACTACTTGTCTTCAGAACAAAAATTAGACTCCTTACCAGGTATTCAAACTCACCCCAGCCCAACCTTTTTCTTTATCTGTCTTTGGTATTTCTCCCAGTCACACTCTCACTTTTGGTCTCTTTATGGTTCCTAATCGTACCCACCCTAATCTACCCCTCCTCAAACTTTTACCCTCACCCCGAACACTTTCCCAACTACTAGCCTCTTAACCCAATCATCACTCACTGAGGCCGCTTGAAAACCAGGCTGCAAATTCTTTGATACTCTATCCTTGGAAAAGCCGGGATCTATGTCATCTCCCATTGAATCTGGGTAGGCTTGTGTAGGGAAAACACCTGTGTTAGGTTTGCTTGCTCGCACTTTGCATGCTTAGTGTGGAACACGTGGCAGAGCCATGTGTACGTAGCCTACGTAAGGCTATGGCTACTTTCCCTCAGAGTGAATCACTGTCCCACCACCATGAGGGGCATTCTTTCTGTATGCTCACTTGCTGCCATGAGAAGAGGTTTTCCCCTGCCTGTTGGCTCATCTGCCATTGCAAGAATCTAATAAACAGGAATGACACAATACTTTCCAGTTCTGCAGTTCCTCTACCATCTGCCCACATCCAATATGAACCTGCCTGACCCTGACCACCAGCATTACATCTGGCATAGTCAGCAGGGTTCAGATCAGCTTGGAATGGAGCCACCAACACCCTTGAAGAGGGGGATGGAGAGGTGGCCATTCTTGAGTATGTAGTTTTCTACTGATACACTGCTGGGGCCCTGGGCTGGGTGTTTTTACAGCACTGCGAACTAAAACTGAAAGCTCTGTGCAAGAGGCTGTGTGAGTTCGAGAGCCGGGTGCCAACAGCAGCAGAAGCTGAAAGAATTGGTGGAGAAGGAATTGCTGATTTGAGAATTCCAGTTTGCACTAGAAGCTGAACACTGGCAATGGCAGTTGTTAGAGAAACAGCTATGGGTTCAAGAGCTCCAGTTTCAACTTCAGGCTGAGAGCTGGAAACCACAGGAGCCAAAGCGGGTGCTGAAGAAGGAGCTGCATTTGTACCACTGGAGTAACTCTAAGTCAGCAGGAGTAGTCATTTTTTACTCCTCTGAGGAGGAGGAGGTTCAGGCTAAAATGGCCTTTGGCAGACTCGGAGCTCAGCCAGTGGTCACCCAGAAGGTAAAAACTCAGCAGAAGAAAATGCCTCAGGGGCAGTCACAACTCCCTCCACACGTAGTTGAGCACTCTGTGGTCCAGCCCTACACCACACAGGGTTGATGGAGTTAGAAGTGAAATTCAGGCAGAAGCCCACTAAGTCTCTGGCAGCTTGGTTGCTGCAGTTGTGGGACATAGGGGTGGTTGTTATCATACTATATGGAACAAAAGTGGAGAAATTAGCCATCATTACCACAACTCTTCCTTGAGGCACCATCTTCAGAACTGCCATGACAACCCGGAATACAATACCTTATCAGAATCGGAGATGGCTGCCATTTGTGCGGTCTGGCAGGATGCTGGAGACTTGCTGGGTGGCAGTTATATACTGAGCTGCAGCAGGTCCTCTGGGAACTAGGTATGAGAAATGCAGCTTTCAAGATGAGGTCCCATGGGCCAGGTGAGAAAGTATTTACAGCAGGGGCGAAGGACCTTATTCTCTGTTAGTGTCCTGTCAGCCCTTTTTGGGTCACTACTGGCTATCTTGAACCCCTATGTGGGGCAGCCCATCAACACAGCTACACAAATGGTGAAAGATTTGGGGGAAGTAGAGGCAGTGGGGAACCATAGGGATGTGCAAGCTGCTGCCTGTGCTGCTCATCCCCGCAACTAACAAGAGAAATGGCCGAACATAGATGTGGGTAGATTTGATCATGGCCAGGGCAGATAGAGAGAAATTAGATGGCAAGTTTAATAGAATCCTGTTAGAGCTTTGGCTGCAGCTTAAGCTGCAACAGAGGTTCCAGCCACTGAAAAAGCAGGGGAAGTTGGTGGCCCTGGCAGCTGCCAAGAAAACAATTGGCGCTCATGGTGCATGGCTGCAAGATTATATAACAGAGACATCTGAGGGAGAGGAGGATCCCCAAGATCCATTGAGCCAGTTTGAATAGGGGAAGGGCTGAGGAACCTGTCTAACAAGGATAGGCAGGGACCAGAGACACCATGTGGAATTGGCAACCCACTGGTCCCCTTCTAATGTATAGTAGGTATTGGCCTTAGAAGATAATAGGTGCATTCACAGCAGCTAAGAAAACTATTAAGGTGGCACAAGCCTTAAATGTGTTTGACCCCACCAGGCCCTGTGAGCTGGCTGGGGGGTTTGAATGGCTCTTGTGGCAACAGACAGAACACTTATGAAAAGGTGTTGAGGTCCGTTATCCAAGAGATAAATGGCTAGTTGCCTATAATGGACCTTTACCTTGGTGACTTGCACAGACAGCTGGGCTCTCTATCGTGGACTTGTCATTGAGCAGTGTAATGGACTCGAAGCAGGGGCTGCAATAAGAAGGGCGCACCAGCTACCTTGCTGGATGGACATGATACTGTGGACAGTACTACAAGAGACCCTGGTGGAGGGTGGCATCTGTGGAGGCCCTCCTCCACCGGGAAGCTGTTCCCATCCAGTTGCAGATACACACCAGGACACGTTACTTAAGCCAGGCTTTGGACAGCAGGGCAACGTGCTCCTGCTTGACCCAACAGCCCTCCTGAGAGGCCAATGGCTTCAATGGACATGGCCCTGGACTGTGTAGGCTTCCCAACCTACGACGGGTGGCCTTGTTGGCACCGTGGGGTAGGCGAGTAGAGGTGGGTCTCCAGTTAACTCCCTGGGCAACCAGCAACTGGCTGCTTAAGACATAAGTGTACTATATCTTGAGTGTTTAAGGAGACAGCATTGTGAAGGGCACCTTTGTAATTATTGTCATTTTCGGTATAGCTTGTGCTGTTGCTACAGTCTTCAGGGGTCCCCAAACTTTTTACACAGGGGGCCAGCTTACTGTCCCTCAGATCGTTGGAGGGCCGCCACATACAGTGCTCCTCTCACTGACCACCAATGAAAGAGGTGCCCCTTCCAGAAGTGCAGCAGGGGCTGGATAAATGGCCTCAGGGGGCCGCATGCGGCCCTCGAGCTGTAGTTTGGGGATGCCTGAAATGTACCTCACTCCACACAAGAACCATCACAGAAGATACCTGTCACATAGATTGTAAGGTGAGTAGCCTTGAAGGGGTTGAATGTGGGGAAACAGCTGTGTTAGGCTTGCTCGCTTGCACTTTGCATGATTAGTGCATGAGTATGTGGCAGAGCCACGTGGTTATATAGCTTACATAGGGCTCCAGGTACTTTCCCTCAGAGCAGATTGCTGGCCTTCCACCATGAGGGGTGGTTTGACTGTTTGCTCACCTGTCACTGCAAGGGGCAGATTTTCTTATTTGCTCACTTGCCACCATGAGAAAAGGTTTTCTCCTGCCTGTCTGCTCACTCACCATTGTGAGAATCTAATAAACGGGAATAGCCCAACACTTTCCATCTCCACAGTTCTTCTATCATCCACCTGAATCCAATGGGAACCAGTCTGGCCTCAACCACCAGCATTACAGCTTATGTCTGACAATTGAGACTGTAGAAGTAATGCCATATGACTTCTGAGACTGTGTCACAAAAGGCCATGGAGCTTCCATGTTTTCTAGAACACTGACTGGTTCTTGGGCCCATTGAAAAACAAAATTAAACTAATTACATTTTAAAGACCTTATTAACTTCATTCAGTGATTCAAGAATCAGATATCATCCATTCTAGAAGATAGAAGGGGGATCTGAGGAGACAATGACTGCGCAGAGACCCCATGGAGGGCACCGAGGGACCTAGGGAGACCGCCTCACAATCCCCTACACAGGTTTCATGAGACAACCCTGACCCACAGTCCTTACAGTTATTTATTGATACATACAAAATGAAAGCAGGGACAAGAATAAGGAAGTCAGGAAGAGAACTTATTTAAAGCAGATTAAAGGGCACAAGTAGCTCAAATGTCCCCACCTATGGATTAATCAGAATTGCTAATTCTATCTCTGTTGTGCTGTGTTCAGCACAGTACTGTGTTCAGTACTTTTGTCAGTAAAGTCACTGTGGCCTTTACCTCAGGTCACTGAACTCTGTCCCTGTCTTATGTTCCTATTCAGGGCCTCAACAGAGATATATAAAAGGAAGGACTTTTGTAGGCAAAAAGGGAGAAGGACAAGAAAGTTGTACCAGGAAAAAAAATTCAGGTTCGTTATTGCAAGGTTCTTGCCAATAGGGAGGGGATGGTGAGGGTGTAATCAGACAAAATACCTAACTACTGCTAATCAGGCAATTCCTGACTTTACTGATTTAAGATTCCATTTCTGGGAAAGTCAAAACCATAATTAAGGTTCAGTCTGGTGGTTTGGTGCCTAGTATAAATGACTCCATTTTGGCCCTGTTGTCTTGTTTTTAACAGAACTCTGAGTCAGCATATAAGAAGTCTGGAAATCCTGAAACTATCAAACTGTAGAGACCACGCGTAGTGCTTCAGTCACAGTTCCACCTGAACTCATCCTTCCCGCAACCCCCACAAAGGCACCAGATAAGTGAATGGATCAGCCTTAGACTCCAAACCCATCCACCCACCAACAGAATACCAAGGAGTAAACCCCTGCAATGTACATGGAACAGAGGTATCACCCAGCCAAATTCCTACCCACAAAACTGTCAGCCTTAATAAAATCATAATTTTAAGTCACTATATTTGGAGGTGTTTGTAATATAGCAAACATAACTAGAACACCCTCCTTCAGGGATCAAGACAGGGTCCATATTTTTCAAGAAGCTTTCTCTGACCATTTGACCCACTAATATCTCTGAGTTGTCTGATTCTTTATAATTCTGGTCTTGAATGTTGTTGTTGTTGTTTTTTAATGGGGACTTGTCCTATTCCACCAAGAGTCCAAACTCCTTTTATTTCACTATATCTCTCTGTAGCAGTTTATATAATGATGAATAAATTTATTGATTGATAAGATTACTACCCACATAATATGAAGCATATCTATAACTCTCAGGTTGGGGGTGGGACCTGAGAATACAGCACTTTTTACCTGGTTTTGCTCTATCTGGGCACCAGAATCTTGACTAATGGTCAGGTAGTATTATCCAACCCAGCATTTATTTGTGTATTCATTAATTGCCTACTATTGGCCAAGAACTCAGGCCCTGATGATAGAGTAGTAAATGAAACAAAGCCCTTCTTTTCATGATGCTTCCACTCTAAATGGAGAAAGGGAAACAAAAAATAAAATTAAATATAATTTATTAGGTTATAAATGATAAAAAAAGAATAAGGAAAAGTAAGAAGTGAGAGAAAGTTGTTTTATATAGTATATTCTCTGGTGGGATAATATCTCAGTTGACACCTGAAGGAAGTGGGAAAAAAATTTTTTAAATTTTTTTTATTTATTCATTTTAGAGAAGAGAGGGAGAGAGAGGAGAGACAGAGAGAGAGAAGTGGGGGAGGAGCTGGAAGCATCAACTCCCATATGTGCCTTGACCAGGCAAGCCCAGGGTTTCGAACCGGTGACCTCAGCATTTCCAGGTTGATGCTTTATCCACTGTGCCACCAAAGGTCAGGCCGGAAGTGGGAAAAGTTTAAGTCATGCTTATTCCTGGGGAAAAAACATTCCAGATAAAAGGAGTAGCAGACACCAAGATCCCCAAACAAGAACGTGCTTAATGGGTTGAAGGAAGAAAAGATGCCCAGGTTGACATAAGCAGGGAGAACAAGAGATGGAGCAGCTGTAATGGAGGTCAGCACGTGCGTGCCAGACATACAGGAGATGGAGGTTGGGGAGGCCTTCCAGATCAAGGTGAGGATGTTAGATACTATTCCAAATGAGACGGAGGTCATTAGAGATTTTTGAGCAGAGCAGTGGTATAATCTGTTCTTTAGAAAGCTTACTCTACTATTTATCACCTAGATTGGATGAGAAACACCCACTTCAGAGAGGCAAGTGTAAAAATAGTGAAAGTAATTGGAGCATTTTGCAATATCCAAGCAAGAGGGTAGGACTTGAAGGCTAGAAGCAGAAATGATGTGAAGTGGACTAATATGGATGTGTTTTCAAGGTGCAGCCAACAGGATTTCTTGTTGGGTTTATAAAGACGAGAGAGAAATAAGAATCAAGAATGATTCCAAAGCTTTCTAGACTAAAGCACTGGTAGAGCAGGGTTAACCTTGACTAAGATGGGAAAGAGAGTGAGAGAAATAGGTTTGGTTAAGGAACTCAAGCATGGGGCATCTCTGCAAAGGAAATCTGGAGGATTCCTTAGCTCAAGACCTTATAAAAAGGACTTGTTGAGATTGGTTTGGACACAGCTAATGTCTGCAAAGACAATGATAGAGAAAAATGTATCCCAACAAGTGATATATTTTCAGGTAGTACAGAGTAGACACTTTTCTTTTGATAATTATATATTGATTTTTATGTGAATTAGAAATATAAATTATAGAGTGAGGTTAAACTAATTTTTAAGTACTTTATTGGAAAAAATGCTAATTTAATGACAGTTCAAATGAAAAATAGTTATGGGGAAAGATCATGTCAACTATACACTCATAAACTACTGGTATATAATTTAATATCCAATTAATGTAAGTATCTTTAAAATTTGGTCTCTGAGAAGAGAAGCCTTAGCCAGTAAATTGGTTCTGATTCATCCAAATTCTTATTCATTGACAGTTGGCTCACTGTCTTCTATGACTCCTCACTGCCTTTTTTTTTCACATGAGGTCTGCTCAGGGGAGGTGTATCCAATACCAAAGGACAGAACTAGCATCTGTTGACTATTCTCACTCAGTGTTCATATCTGATTGCTCAAAGGTTACTCAAATGTGAGCTTTTATAATTGGGTTGATTTCTAGAAAAGAATATGCTTTCCTTCATAAGCCTTGAACAAGACAAGGCCAGTCTTCTGACAGTTAAAGGTTATAGGCAGCTTTGCTCTCAAACTCCAGCAAGTGACCCCCTTTGAGTCTTCATGTGACTCCTGAGACACTAGTCCACTTCAGTGCTTCAGCCAACAGCGTTTGGTGGGAAGAATCCCTTCCTGCTTAGGATGAGAAAAGGAAAGATGTCACCCCATGAGCCCCAGAACATAACCCTTGCTATGCCCCTTCTTAATGTATGTAAGCTGTTTGCCAGCAACCCTCAAAAAGGTCCTATAAAGTAGCTATCATTCTACCCATTTCACAGATGAAATAACATCTGAAGTTCAAGGAGCCGCATGTCCAATGTCACCCAGCTGATAAGCAACACAACTGACTTCTTGACCCCTAGTTTTCCAACCTGTTTAGTGGACAACGGGCACTTTGCAGGATTACTGTATTTATCTAGTTGCACTTCCACCACACTGGTCCTCACCTCACACCCAGGATGACTCGAGGAAAATTGAGTGATTGCTATTTTAACTAATGGTAAGGTTTTGGCCTTATGGAAATGAAATGTGCAAGCCAAGAGGAATTTGGAGAGAGAACGTGTCCGTGAAGCGACTGCAAGGGGAGGTTTGGGGGAGATGGAGAAGCCAGGGGAGAGAAGTTGAGAGTGAGGGATTTCCGATGGGGGAAGTCTAATGTTGTTATTGTACAGCCTTGGTCCAAGTTCTTCCTTAAAAGCTTGTCCGAATTCACCAGTGAACCAAACCAGGTCTCAAGTTTATTTTTCACTTCTACTTTTGGCAATGTGAATAACAGCTCTATATCCTCAGGGCCACCCTGACACACTGCAGTGCTGTTTCTTGAACTGAAGGCCAGATGCTTAGGTATATTTAGTTTGTGAAAATTAATCTGTAGATATATTTCTGTATGTAGGTGATGCTTCAGTAAAATTTATAAAAAAAATTTTATTTGGTAAAAGAAAAAAAATTTAAAGTATGTCTGATTCAAACTGACTGAAACAATGAGAAATGTTACTGACTCACATGACTCCAAGAAAGGCAGCTCCACAATGGGTCGCTTCAGTGTCCAATGATATTATTAGGACCCAGTTCTTTTCCATGTGTCAGTTCTGTTCTCAGAGCTGCGGATGTTCTGGGTATTGTATCTACATACAACCTTACCCAGAAGAAAGAGGTATTGGGGTATTTTCATCAGTGGGTCTTTTTTTTAAGAGAAAGACAAATTTCCTTAGAAGTAGGTCTGATGATTTCTTAAAAATTAAACTTTCATTTACCCTGTGACCCAGCAATCCCACACTTCAGCATTTTACCCATTAAAAATGAAAACATATATACATACATACATACACTTGTACACACACACACACACATACACACACAGAATGTTCTTAGTTGCTGTATTCATAATATTCAAAATTTAGAAAAAGTCCAGGTATCAATCTATGGAAGAGAGGATAAATAAATTGTGGTACACTTATTTAGTAGAATACTACTCACTAATAAAAAGGAATGAATTATCAACATGGATGAATCTAAAATTGTTGTCCAAGTGGCCCTGCCCAGTCAGTTCAGTTAGTTAGAGTGTGATCCCAAGACACCAAGGTTGCTAGTTTGATTCCTAGCAGAGCACATACCAGAGTTACCAGTGAATACATAAATAAAGTGGAACAACAAATCAATATTTCTGTCACTGTTTCTCTCAAATAAATAATAATAAATAAATTTAAAAATAAATAAAGAAAATGTTATGCAGAGTGGAAGAAGTCATACACAAAAACTACATACATAGTACACACTGAAAAGAATCAATGGTAGAAATAAAGGGTAGATACAGGAGGTGTTTGCCTCTGGGGCTGGAAGGGTGAAGAATTGGCAGGGATTGACTGGGAAAAGGGCGTGAAGGGATTTTCTTGGAAGATAGTCATGTTTTATGCCGTGTCAGGTGTTCAAGTTACATAGATGCATATATTTTTGTGAAAACATAAAGTATACCCTTAAGGTTTGTGTCTTCCTTTGTCTATAAATTTTACCCGTAAAAAAACTGGGAACAAATTTTGAATTTTAGTTAATGGTATAAATATCAAAGTATTTACGGAGAAGTAAACCGATACCTGTGAGTAACTTTGAAATGCATTAAAAATAATTGATATGTGGATAGAGAGACAAATGGACTGATGTGTGATCAAGTGAGGTAATAAAACGATAGATACTGTATGCGTGTTCTTATTGTAAAATTCTTTAAAATTTAGTGTACACTTAAAATTTTTCATAATAAAATTTTAGAGAGAAAAAAAAGAGTATCCAAAAAGGGTTTCCAGGCCAAATAAATTTGGAAAATACTAGGTTATTGAAGGGAAGATTTATTAGAGTCTTAAATATACTGATATGAATCTGAATTTATATACGTGTGTGTGTGTGTGTGTGTGTGTGAGAGAGAGAGAGAGAGAGAGAGAGAGAGACAGAGAGAGACAGAGAGAGAGAAAGAGAGATAAAACAACTGGACAACAGAGAACTCCGTGCTGTCCAGTACCTAACATTCACCTGCCCTCCAGGGGCCACACCGCTCAGTGACTCCTGTCCCCTGGCTTCAGCTTCAGCCCTTCCAGCTTATTTCCGCTCAGTCCTGGGCGTCTGAGACAAGCTGCTGTAAATCAAAACAGAAAGCAGGTCTTTCTGTTGCTTGGCTGCCTCTCCACTCTGACCTCCGTTTCACAGGAGGAAAATGGTTCTGAATTCCACATCAGCTTTGTCAAATGAGGAATATGTGAATTTGAGCCCTCTTCATTCCTCAGAAGAAAATGAATTTCCTAGAGCTTGAGAAAATCCATGGTTGTTACCGATTTTAATTGGTGATTAAGCCCTGAACATCTTGAGAAATTAAACCAGTTTTTCAGCCCAGATCTACAGGAAACCAAACTGTCACAGTTCTCCACACTCAACATATGTTAAAAGTGACATTTCCGATATCTCCCCGTCTAATTTGGGTGACTTTTTGTTTGAATAGACACTCGAAGAATGTTAATGGTTTATGGAAGGTATTGTGCTGAATACATTGACATTTCCTCTCCTGAAGGAAGAACTGATTGCCACAGCCACCGCCAACATCTTTTGCTGTGTGTTGGGTACAAGTGGTGCAGAGGATTGTACAAACACAAGGAACACCACCTTCTGGCTATACTCCTTGCTTCAGTTTATCTGCCTTCCTGCAGTTGGAACACTTGGTGCTCAGAAACCAGGAGCCTTAGGGGGGGGGGGACCTCATTAGGTGACCACTTGGCCCTAAGAGTTCTGAGTGTCCACTGTGGGCCACATGGGAAGATAGATCAACCTCCATGGAGTCATCTGGTGTCAGCTCACGAGCCTGGAAATATGCTCCAGAATCCAGGGCTAGTAATGCTTCCAAAGTGAACACTATGCCAGCTGCAAAAATTGGACATGATTTCTTTTTAAGCCATTTGCTTTACATGTTCATCCCTGGAGCCTGTGGAGAAACAGAGCTAGCAAACACTTGCAAATTCGTCGGCTTGCCTCTGGTATGAAGCCTACAAGGCTCACTGAAGCTTGTAATGTTGCCTGCTGTGAAAAGGAAGTTTGTGTTACAAATGCACTGTATCCTCACTTCTGACCCCTGCTAGGGGCCACTACCACAGCCTAACACCAGCCACAGGTCAAAAGTCTCCCTTGGCCAAAAGGCTCCTAATGAACACATTTTCCATAAGCTGGGAAATGATCTGACTGTGGCCTCTTTAAACTTAAAGCCAATGATTTCAGAGAAGCCTTCAAAACAAACATTAATTTTAGTAGCTTTCCTTTTTCCAAAATACGTGTGTGTGTGTGTGTGTGTGTGTGTGTGTGTGTATATATATATATATATATATATATATATATATATATTCTGAAACATTCTAAACATTCAGGGAGCATTTCTATATCCTCAGTCAGAAACTCAATATACCTTTACATGGTCATAGGGTCTTCATTAAAAAGAGAATGCAGAGGCCCTGGCCGGTTGGCTCAGTGGTAGAGCGTCGGCCTGGCGTGCGGGGGACCGGGGTTCCATTCCCGGCCAGGGCACACAGGAGAAGCGCCCATTTGCTTCTCCACCCCCCCACCCCTTCCTCTCTGTCTCTCTCTTCCCCTCCCGCAGCCAAGGCTCCATTGGGGCGGGGATGGCCCGGGCGCTGGGGATGGCTCCTTGGCCTCTGCCCGGGCGCTGGAGAGGCTCTGGTAGCGGTGGAGCGACGCCCCGGAGGGGCAGAGCGTCGCCCCTGGTGGGCGTGCCGGGTGGATCCCGGTCGGCGCATGCAGGAGTCTGTCTGACTGTCTCTCCTCATTTCCAGCTTCGGAGAAATGCAAAGAAAAAAAAAAAAGAGAGAATTCAGAAAAGGCACCGCTTTGGCTGAACCTGTCTTCCTCTCCCCTCTCATACTGACAAATACTATCAGCAGAAAGCAATTCAAACAGTATCAGTTCCTCCATATGACAACACAGAACTGGCCAAGGGAGCAGACTGCAAGCACCAGTAAATCATGGCAGCCACATGTTTCCGCTCCATTGCTACTTTGGCTTATTATCAACCAAGATGACTGTGTCATACTATTTCAGCATTGGCCAGTACTCAGAACAACCACTGTGCACGCACATCAGATGTTCAGAATACTAGAGCAAGTATTCTACCAAAGGTAATAAGATGCCAATAGGTTCAGACTACTGACACTATATACTCAGAAGTTCAAATAAAGACGGAGTCCAGGTTTCTGATCCAGTCTGGCTCTCTTTATGGCTGGGGACAGTCCTTTGATTGAGACTTCTTCCTTGACTCCATAGGGGCCTTGCTTTCCTCTCTCTCTCATATTCCTCTCTATGACAGTGGTTGTTCACTGAGCATTTAACTTGTACACATGCCTCATCATTGCCCCACATTATGTAACATAGGTAAAATCATCCCTATTTTGTAAGTGAGGAAACTGAGACTCAGAGCAAATTTTCTAAGCAACAGTGCCTACAAGCAGCAGAGTTTGGATCTGAACCCACTTCTGAGTCCCCAGTCCATACCCCAATGGACACACCACACTTCCTCCACTTTCTCCTAGTGTTTCTCCTTCCTCCACACAATTATTCTCATTCTTCATAAAACAGTGGTGCCACTCACTCATTGATCCTTTCAACTGTCAAATCTTTTTTTTTTTTTTTTTGTATTTTTCTGAAGTTGGAAACGGGGAGGCAGTCAGACAGACTCCCGCATGCACCCAACCGGGATCCACCCAGCATACCCACCAGGGGGCGATGCTCTGCCCATCTGGGGCATCGCTCTGCTGCAACCAGAGCCATTCTAGCGCCTGAGGTAGAGGCCACAGAGCCATCCTCAGCGCCTGGCCAACTTTGCTCCAGTGGAGCCCCGGCTGCGGGAGGGGAAGAGAGAAACAGAGAGGAAGGAGAGGGGGAGGGGTGGAGAAGCAGATGGGCGCTTCTCCTGTGTGCCCTGGCTGGGAATCAAACCTGGGACTTCTGCACGCCAGGCAGATGTTCTACCACTGAGCCAACCGGCCAGGACCTAAACTGTCAAATCTTTTTTTATTTTATTTTATTATTATTTTTTTCTGAAGCTGGAAACGGGGAGAGACAGACAGACTCCCACATGCGCCCGACCGGGATCCACCCGGCACGCCCACCAGGGGGCGATGCTCTACCCACCAGGGGGCGATGCTCTGCCCCTCCGGGGCGTCACTCTGTTGCGACCAGAGCCACTCTAGTGCCTGGGGTAGAGACCAAGGAGCCATCCCCAGCACCCGGGCCATCTTTGCTCCAATGGAGCCTCGGCTGCGGGAGGGGAAGAGAGAGACAGAGAGGAAGGAGAGGGGGAGGGGTGGAGAAGCAGATGGGCGCTTCTCCTGTGTGCCCTGGCCGGGAATTGAACCCTGGACTTTTGCACGCCAGGCTGATGCTCTACCACTGAGCCAACCGGCCAGGGCTCAACTGTCAAATCTTTATTGAAGGTTTAACACAAGTCAAATAGGTGTTTCCCAGACAGGAGGTACTACCTTTGAGCTTATTATTTTCTTCTTAATCCACTCCCCAAAGCTTTTTGGTTCCCACAAACAAGCAGATGGCTACACAATCCACCATGGTCTCCAGAGTCCATAGTTCACATAGTTCTGTGGTTCTTATTCAAAAGTGGCACAAAGGTACCTTGTAACATTGATTTTAAGGGTTTCTAATCGAGAAAGTATAAAGTCCTTCCCAGAAATAACATGGATTGGGGATTAAAGAGAATAAAGCCCTGCACCCTGGGTCTTTCCATAACCAGACAGAACCATGTCCAGTTACGCAGTAGCTGCCAGCCAAAAGACAACTCTGAGATTTTACGAGATGTAACACACTTTATTTCAGGCCAACAGGCAAGGACACAAAAGGAAGGTGTGAATTCTCAAAGCAGCATGGCCCCAAGCAAAGAATTAGCTACATTTTTATTCAGGGACATCCAGCATAAACATTAAGGTGAACTTTGTCTATGGGAGTTACAAGAGGGAAAGGGGGTGTGGAGGTAGAACAGGGTCCAGGGGGGATAGAGGGTGATGGAGGGAGACTGGACTTAGGGCGGTGAACACACAAGAAGATATACAGATGACGTGTTATAGAATTATACACCTGAAACTCTTTAACCACTCTCATCCCAATAAACTCAATAAAAAAAAATTTTTTTTAAAGGTGAGCTTCATCATCACCTGTATAAGTGGGGACATTGCTGTGCATGCACAATTAAAAAACATGCTTATATACACATCACATGTTCAAGATGGTAGAAAATCTCTGCCCCTGGAAGGAGATATTAGTATTATAATGAGAGTATAATTAGAAGAGTTTATAAAGAGGTCAGTAAATAGACCTCCAAGCTGCTTAGGCCAGCCTCAAGTGGTCTGTGCTACGTTAGCCCCCTGTTCCTGCAAATCATTCTGGGCTTATCCCTAAAAATCAAACAAACAATAAAAACAAAACAGCTCTGGCAATCGTCAATGTCAGGGATGGGGCAGTGTAAGGATAGGTACAGAAAAAAGTTTTAAGTCTCAGTCCTTCTGTTAAACTCTTAGCAAACTACAGGATATGGTTAGAGAAACCTTATAACATCCAGGCAATGGTGAAATTCAAATAATTTAGCAACCAGTTCTCTGCCCTAATGACTTTTTTTGGTATAAAAAAACCCTATATACCGAAAGGTAGTTCATTATTTCAAGCATTTGATATTTAAATAAGAACAATAAAAGAGGTACACAAAACTAAATTATGTTATGAGCTTTAAAATATTAATAAAAAATATTAAATAATACCTGACAAAAAACAATAAAACTGTTATTTCCATATTGCTTCTGGATTGACATCCTCACTTGCAATTTTCTTCACTTTTATCCGAGCATCATCAGCTGTGTAATTTATCCTTAACCATCTTTTCACTGTAGGAGTAGGATCCCATTCCTTTAGAAGTAGGCCTATTAGACTAATAGTCATTGTGTTTGATATATTACAAACAGGTGACCTCTCTTCTCATATTATGTTCATGTTTGAAAAACCCCTTTCCACTTCTGCTGAGCTTACAGCAATTGTTTACAATATTTTTAGCTCTTTGAACACTTTCAGGAATTGCACAGTTCTGGGAATTTTTAAAAATGCTTTCCACAAAAATCTCAATAATTATTAATATCAATTTGGTAATTTAAAACAATTTTTCTTTAATATTCCAGTAATCTGGCTTCAAAAATTTGAGAAATTGTAATTTATTCCTATCTTGAAATTGGCTACAACTTGCTTTTAATTGTTCACAATCCATTAGTCTTTTCTTTTTAATTCATTATAATGTTTTCTGAAAGTCTTTCCCGAGGAAGCCCAATAAATTGATGATTTTCTACAAATTGTATATTTTTGAAGTTTTCTGAAATAATTAATTCATCAACTTTTTTTTATATGGACCCTTTTTCTTTCCAAACAGTAGAAATGCTTTAATAGGTCTTATAAAATTTTCAGCCTTTATTACGTCTATATTTCTTGCTTGCAGTGCATTTGAAAGAAGAGAAATTTTGTTTAAAATATCAATCATCAATGCCAAATCAGTTATAAAATATATATATTTTCAAGACGGGCAGCCATACCTAAGTACTATTTATTTGAATAAAAATAGTGATGTAGCGCTGGATAAGTGTAACCACACAGCTGGGGTTGACCTTAAACTACAGGCAGCCCAACTTGGTCCCAAAACTCTACCAGTCTTTATCATTTCAATTCCAAGCTGTTTGGATATTTTGGTAAGTTCAATTTGGTTCTTATTGATGAAAAATAGTATATACCTTTCAATAAATATTTTTAAATAATTTACTTGCTTTATTTCCTTTATCAAATCATGTAAAACAAGATGCAGGCAGTGGTTTAAACAGTGCCCTATTATGTTTGGAAACTCTTTTGCTATCCTAGCGCTCACTCCAGATCTTCTCCCAAGCATAACGCTGGCACCATTGGAGCCAAATCCTATTAAACTTTTTTCTAGGTTGTTTTTAGCAAGCCCAACATTACTTAAACTTTCCATAACTGAAGAACATATTGTCTCTGCATATTGTTTTTCCAATTCAACTAGCTCAACAAAAATTGTTGATGATGTAACTGAATCCACAACTTTTAAGAAAAGTATAATAACTGGTATGCAAGATATTGTTAAAGCTTTGTCAATAATAAAACATACTTTTATATTATTTTTAATAATTTTAGTAAATATTTTTAAATTTCTTTTGCAATGAAATCAACTATGTTCACAGCAGTTTTATGCAAATGTAGTACTATTCCTGTATCTAATCCATTTGTAATTTGCACTTTTTTGTGTGTGTTTTTCTGAAGTGGGAAGTTGGGAGGCAGAGAGACAGACTCCTGCATGAGCCCAACCAGGATCCACCCGGCATGCCCACCAGTGGGCAATGCTCTGCCCATCTGGGGCATTGCTCCACTGCAACCGGAGCCATTCTAGCACCTGAGGCAGAGGCATGGAGCCATCCTCACCGCCAGGGCCAACTTTGCTCCAGTGGAGCCTTGGCTATGGGAGGGGGAGAGAGAGACAGAGAAGAAAGGAGAGCGGGGAGGGTAAAGAAGCAGATGGGCACTTCTCCTGTGTGACCTGGCCAGGAATTGAATCTGGAATTTCCACACGTCAGGCCAATGCTCTACCACTGAGCCATCCAGCCAGCCAGGGCTCTATAATTTGCACTTCTATCTCAGCTTTATGTCTAAAAATGGTTTACATCTTTTTGCCAGGCTGTAAACTATATTAAATATTCTACATATAGTATTTAAGTAGTTTTCAATCATCATATCTATTGCTTTTGTTATTGAATCCTGCTCATATTTTTTTAAGTGTTTACAAATGTTATGAGCTTTTGATGCAAAATGTTCTTTCAATTTTTTTTTTCTTAGAGAAGCTTGCTGTACCTCTTTATTTTTCCCTGATGCCTCAATCTGAAAACATTTCCATTCTTTTGACACATGAACACTTCTCTCTTTTATGAAGTCATATTTTCCACAATACTCACTTTTTTGTTAGAAATTACTAGTCCATCATATTTTTCTTTAAAATAGTTCTATTGTTGCACTGTCCAGCAGTCAGGAAGACTATATTCAATTTTGGAGTTATCATTTTTTATTTCAATAATTGATGTTCTTCAAATTGGACTGGTTGTGCTTGTGACTGTTTTGTACCATCCAAGGCCAATTCTGATAACAGATTTCTGTTTTTTTACTGAAAAAAATCTGTTAAACTCTGTTGTCTTTTCATCCTTTAAAGGGTTACTGCAAAAAGCTTTTTTGAAACTGTTTTAATATATCATAGTAATACTATGTATTTATAGACATTAATATCCTTTATCAAAGATTACAAGATAATGCACAAAAACTTATTGAAAAGTATATGCATCAATATCCAAGCAAGGACATGTAATAAAGAATACAAAGTTTTATAACATATTGCTACAATCACCAGAGGAAATTATAGAAGAGTATGCAATAATTAGAATCGAAATAAAAAGGAAAAATTGTAAAAGATAAGCCAATAGCTGGGACAAGACAAAAATATCACGAAAAAAAAGTTGGTATTAAAAAAAAAAGCTGGTATTGTTCAAGTAGAAAAAGTGTCATGATTCAAACAATATATACTGCTCACAAAAATTAGGGCATTTTTCAAAATGAATATGAAGCAATAAAAAGAAGTATTTGCTTTATTTAAAATTAAACAAGAAATTCAGAAAAGCAGACAAGTCAAAGACAAGTCAAAGAAAGTTAGTTGATTATGCAAATAAGATGCAAAACCAACTTTTATTTCATTGGTGAAAATGCACTATACAAAAGGCTGAAAGTACTGGAGTATCTGCACATTCCCTGATCCCCTCATTTTTGTGAGCTGTATATATAAACTACATCAGTATCAGTGTTTAGAAATAAGGTATTTTAAGAATAAAGATCAAGTATATAAAGGAAGCAAAAAATATATAATCACAGAGCATGGGAAAAAAAAGAAAAAAATAGAAAAAGTACCAACAATGGAAGTTACATGGCAACACATACATAGACTCAAAATAGAAATTAAATTTAAATCTAGGCAATAAGAGTACAAATTATTAAGACATTACATAGACATTAGCAAAATAACAAACAACAAATATTATAAAAGCTGCATAATGATAAATTATATCGATATCAAGAGGCAGTTTGTTATATTCCCTCATCATTCTCTTTATGGCACTAAAATGAGCATAGTTTCTTCTACAGAAACCCATATTTAAAAACTTGCTTTCTCTTGTTATGACTTTAGAACATTAAAACACAAGGTCTCCAGGAGAGCAGGACACTCAACAAGATTATTACAAAGTTTGTACATGAAATTTAAGTCAATAGCCCTTGTCCTGTGCAGTAATGTTGTTAAGTACTTCCATGACATCATCGGAAGGTACATAATAAGTAACACGGCCATGTATATAGAATACCAATTTTAAGAACTTGTTTTGTACTCTTTTGATGCTATTTTGACGATTTTTCCAATATGGGTTCCAAACTGTTGCGTTAAATTCCAAGGTAGAATGAAATTTCAGGGTACAGTTATAAGAAAGTTTTAAAATATTAATGAAAAAATATTAAATAATACCTGACCTAAAACAATAAAACTGTTATTTAAGATATTTCCAATGACAGCTTGTCACCCTCTGGTTGTTTGGCACTTCATCTCTTTGTGTTTGTTTACTGAAGTAACAAACATGAGGGAATTAAAATGCAGTATTTCACAAAGGTATAATGAGTTTTATGAAATGAAAAAATAAACATTACAAGCATAGTTTCATCAAATTTTTTTCACCTATGGACAGAATGAACATTACTATGGGCACTTGGAATATGCTGTTGTTCAGATGCACATTAAAAAGAAGAGTAAGGAATGTAAATTTGTGAGTTTCATATTGGGCAGCTGCCCAGGCGCCCACCTTAGAGAGAACCCTGATTACAAGCACCATTTTAACAATGCGTTCACCAAACTCAACAAAAAATTAGGTATTGGTTCTGCCGAACTGATGCAAACTGGCTGAATCCTACCACTGCATCCAGGGTGATCTAAGTGAGTTTGCAGGTTATGAATTCTAAATAAAAGTTAGTGTATGATATGGAGGGAGACTTGACTAGGAGTAGTAAACACCCAATACAGTGAACAGATGACATATTGTAGAATTTTGCACCTGAAACCTGTATAATTCTATTAACTAATGTCAGCCCACTAAGGTCAATAAAAAATTTTAAACGTAAGAGAAAAGGTTCTGGCCAGGTGACTCACTGGCCAGAGCACTGGCCCAACATGCCAAGGTCTCAGGTCTGATCCCAGTCAGAGCACATACAAGAAGCAATGAATAAGTACACAACTTCAGTGGAACAATGAGTCAGTGCTTCCCTCTCTCTCCTTTTCTCTCTCAAAGAAATGAATATAAATATGAAAGCAGCAAGTGATTAAACAAATAGAAAATTCTGTGCACCCTAACTTTGACATAAATAGACCAATCATTTCGGACTGTAGCCACCTGATATTTTCCCTTAGTGTTCTTAGATTTCTGTAAGTAATCCTACTTGTTGCTAACTAATGTCCCTGATAACTCTTTCCCAGTAAACAGTTTAGAATATGACACACAGCTCCTAAACGTTGGCAGAGGCAAAAATGGCAACAGGTGTTAGACCAGTGGAGTCAGACCAGACCCCTTTTAGCAACCTTGGTACTTGAGTTCTGGCTAAGAAAGAATTCAGAGCCAAGACTCAAAACATAAGAGACATTTTATTTAGCATAGCATGTATTTTCTCAATCACTAGATACTATATTAGTGTGTCATTCCATTGCTCGAGAATTAAAAGAATTTCTCCTAGGTGCAATCAACATAAACTCTTATGATAAATCCTTACTCCACACTCTCTTCACCAACAGAGAGCCAAAGCCACTCACTGCCCTCCTGCAACTCTGCTGGAATACTGCTGCCTCATCTACTATCCACATCTTCATTCCCTGGAGCCCAGCTTGTCTCCTTTTCCAATTTTCCTCACTCTCTCCCTCTCTCTCATTGATCATACCCATGTCCTACATTCTCATGGGAGCTGGAGTCTGAGCCTTTGAAGGGCGGGCATCGCTTAACTTTCTTCCTACTTGTACTCTGAACCAGAATATAGACTAGTACTTTAAGATGCTGAAAAGCAGAATTTCAAGTCTGCAATTTTGATTTATTCAGTTTTCAGACCAAAGGGAGAAAAAAATAGAAGAAAGCAATATTAAGGGGATTCAAGGAGCATATTCTGTTTCCTAGTTAATTCAAAACCTGCATGAGTTTTTGTATAATGGTCTACTGAAAGCTAGCACACCCTCTCATTTTATGTGACATTTACCAAGTCTCTGAGATATTTATTAATTTTGGTATTTGCTTGAGATACAAATAAAAGACACAACAATTAGGAAGTTGGCAAAATCATCCTCTCACGCCCAATGGTGTGAATTTCCCACTCTCCGGGCCATAATAAGTTAATTATCTTACTTAGCTTTACCACCATAAGCACAGATTTCTCCCACTGCAGCCTCTTTTTTTTTTTTTTTCCACTGCAGCATCCTATTAAAGAATTTAGAAAAACCCAGAGAATTGGGGATGGGGAACGAAGAGAGGGTGGAAACTTGGACTCCAGTTGGCTTTTCACCACTTACCAGCTGCATACTTTGGAAACTTATTTAACATACCAGAGTCACCTCAGGTAAAATGGGGATAATAACTAACATTGAGGTTGTATGAAGGTTAGGATAATACAAGTGCCCAACCTGTAAAGAGAACAGAATGAATTTATTGTTTAGGACTTTGACTTATAAAAAAGCACATGTTGTCATGCAGGCAGGAGTTATCAAGTATACTACAATCCTCCGGAAGACAATGAAATCTCTTTGTCCCTCCTGGGATTTGCAGACTGGAGAGTCACCAGATACTTTAATTCATGAATCAACGCAGTCAGGCATGCAGAGCAATCAGAAAGTGAATTTCTTAGTTCATACAGAGTATATAAACTTACAAACTTTTAATATAACTATTCTGACTTAGAAGAAAATAAACTATTGTTAGCATGTGCCAATAATTCATTTTCAATACAAATACTCAAGTTCTTTTCACTTTCAATATGCAGTATACAATAGTCAATGTTAGTAAAAGCCTGTAAGTTAAATACAAATCTATACAAAAACTTTGCTCTATTTACCATAAGACACCACTGCATTCCCTCTCTGACACCAAAGTCCAAAGCTCCACAAAGGAAATCGTACTGGCCTGACATGTCTAGCCTCCCAGACATTTATTAATTAAGAACAGGCCTTCACTGTTAATATCTGCCTTTCTGTAACATGTCAGAAATATCTTTAAGTTATTTTGCATTACCATTTATTATTCAAAGTATTTCTTATTTAATATTTACTTTTCTTTTACAAACCAGAAAAGAGATATAATGGAGGAGTTACCAGTGAAAAAAGTCAAGTCAGTGACTTGGTTGAGGATTAGAGAATTGTCTGCAGTTTGGATTTAATTTACCTGTGATTGTTTTGTATACAGTGGACCCTTGAACAAGATAGGTTTGAACCATGTTGGTCCACTTATATGCCAATTAAAAAAAAAGTGGTCCTGACCCTGGCTGGGTGGCTTAGTAGATACACGCCAGAGGTTGTGGGTTGAATCCCTGGTCAGGGCATATACAAGAAGCAATTAATGAATACACAACTAAATGGAACTAAGTGAAACAACAACTTGATGCTTCTCTCTCTCTCTCAACTCAATGGGGGTTGGGGAGGGGGGAATTGCTCCTTCATATCCTTGGATGCAAAGGGCTGACTGTACAAAGTTATATGAAGATTTTCTACTGCACAGGGGGCGGTACCTCTAATCCCCAAATTGTTCAAGGTTCAACTGTATATTTTTAAATGCATACAATCTGGCTTGACCAGGTAATGGCACAGTGGACAGAGTATCAGCTGGGCACGCAGAGGACCCAGATTTGAAACGTGTAGTCAAGGGCTTGAGTACGGGTTCACCAGCTTGAGTGTGGGATCTCTGGCTTGAGCATGGGATCATAGACATAACTCCATGGTTGCTGGCTTGAGCAAGGGGTCACTGGCTTGACTAGAGCCCCCAGGTCAAGCCATGTATGAGAAGCAATTAATGAACAACTAAAGTGACACAATGATGAGTTGATGCTTCTCATCTCTCGCCTTTCCTGTCTCTCTGCCTTTCTATCTCTCTCTCACTAAAAGGTACAATAAAATAAAAATATAAAATGCATTTAATCTGTAGAGATTACTAAAGTTGAGAACACATTTTAAGGAATCTCAAGGGAAAGAAAATATAATTATTAAAGACCCTATCTCAAAACAACTCAAAGAAGAAATTCCAAAACTGAATCTCTTACCTTGTTTTAATGACTTCATTTAGAACTTCTGTGAAAATTTGAACACACCAGAAATAGCCATTCATTTTTAAGTATCAGTTTTTATTAAAAAGTGCATTTTGATTCATTTATGATCTAGGTAAGCTGTTAAGATATCAGTATACTCTCTGGAATAATAACTTTACAAAGATTTAAAACAAACAAAATTTTAAAAGCCTTTTTATTTCCTTCACCATTATTGTTTTACAATACAAATATCACCTTGTGAATACACACAAAAGAAACCCTACAGAAGATAATTCTGCGGCACATAAAATACAGAGTGGATATATATACTTCTTCATTCTTAAAAAACTATTTTGTTCTCCACATTGGCAAGTATAGAATAGAATACTTCCCCAAACATACTTATGTTAGGAGTAAAACTTAGAGTTACATGCAGTTTCTGCACAAATATATTTTAAAGAAATAGATCTCTTTTTTGTTGTTTACCAACAAAATTGTCATGAGAGTATGGATAACTAATTTATAGATTTCAAGTTTTAGTTAAGTGATCATTTTCAAAACTCACTTTTAAAAAAATGTATTCATGGCTGTTTTCATTGTATAGTTAAAACTGAACTACCAGATAGATAAAATAATTTAAGTGCTACATGTCATTGCCACCTGCTCACAATATGAGAACAGGCTCTGACTTTCTAATTAACGCCTCCCCCCATTCTTTAATTCAGAATTTAAAAACCATAAGTAGTCTTCTGATTTAATTTAGCTATAAATGCAAAATTTAGTAGTGTATACATATATTTATATTTTCATGGAATACTTCATTTTAAATAAAAACATTTAAGGTCGCCTACTGACCATACAATCAAGACAAGAAAGGCACTAGAAACATAGACAAATTTCTCTCCCAAGAAGCATTTTTAAATTTTAACTCTCTTCTCTTTGACATGTAAAAATCTTTAAATTTGGTTTTCATAACATCATTTGAAAAATAAAGTTAGGAAATACTTAGAAAATCACTTCATAACAGAATCTTTTTTTTTGCACTTTTTGACACACTGTCTCTGATTTTACAAAACCTAAAGTTAATAAACCTTTCTGTGTCTGCCATTGTTATTTGAATATTGGTGCAACAGGTAGAAAGATTTCACAGAATTGAACCCCATTCAGGTACTAAGAAACCTTCATAGAGACATTTGCTAGAAAATGGCTTACAGCCCAATCTTTGGGGCAAGAGATATGAAAAGTATGTTTTCCCAAGAAAATAATATGTTTTATTTCCAGATGTGACTGGAAAGACCAGAACTTATGATATAAAAGCTTACATTTATGCTGTTGCATCATATACAAAGGAACATGGTGGTTGTAGGTTATGTAAATCCCAAACTTATGAACAGGAAATGTGTACAGTGCATGATAGGTTCAATTTTCTTTATTGTTGTCCAACGCAGGTCCTTTGGAGAGAAAAAAAGATCACAGTGCTGACCAGGTAACTCAATAGGTTAAGTCAAGGTAACTGTTGAAAGATAGTAGGATTAGGGAGGTTTATTTTATGGCATCTTCTCTCATGGAGTTCTTAGCACTTCGGACAGTTCCTCGTTCCTCCACTTTATACAGCTGTTATGTGTCATTTACCAACCGGCTGTATTTAACTTGCCTACTGAGGTGGATTACTGGCCAGGGGAAGGGCCAGTGGTAAGACCGAGGTACAATTCCTTGGACATTTTTTTCAAAGTACTGAAATGGCCTGTACCACCATACCCTGGCCAAGAGGTTCATCTGGGAAGCTTCTTTTAGCACCTAAGACAATAAAGGAAAAACTGAGTCAGGAAGAAGAATGAATTTGTTTCAGCCCCAAAAGGAATATACTTATTTTTCTCAAAATCTTTCACTTTAAGACTAATTAAAATTTTTTTTTTTTCCCATTGGTCTGACCAGTGGTTGGTGCAGTAGATAGAGCATTGACCTGGGGCGCTGAGGACTCAAGTTCAAAACCCCGAGGTCACTGGCTTGAGTGCAGGCTCATCAACATGATTCCGGGGACATTAGCTTGAGCAAGGGGTCACTGTCTTGGCTTGAGGCCCCTGGTCACATATAAGAAGCAATCAATGACAACTAAAGTGATGCAACTATAAGTTGATGCATCTCATCTCTCTCCGTTCCTGCCTCTTTTTCTCTCTCAAGAAAAAAATTAAAAAATAAAGATTTACTAAACAAAAATTTTTTTCCCATTGATTTGAGAGAGAAGGTGGAGGGGGGGGAGAAGCATCAAATCATTTTTCCACTTAGATGTTCCATTTAGTTGTGCACTCATTCATTGCTTCTTGTATGTGCCAAGACCAGGAATCAAACCCGTGACCTCAGTACGGTGGGATGACACTTCATCCATTGAATAACACTTACAGTTCCAAATATTTTTTATATTAAAATTTAAAAAAGACCTGGCCAGGTCGTGGCGCAGCGGATGGAGCATCGAATTGGGATGTGGAGAACCCGGGTTCGAGACCCTGAGGTCACCAGCTTGAGTGTGGGCTCATCTGGTTTGAGCAAAGCTCACCAGCTTGAGCCCAGGGTCTCTGGCTTGAGCAAGGGGTCACTTGCTCTGCTGTAGCCCCCAGCCAAAGCACATATGAGAAAGCAATCAATGAACAACTGGAGAGCTGCAGTCAGGAATTGATGCCTCTCATCTTTCTCCCTTCCTGCCTGTCTGTCCCTGTCTGTCCCTCTCTGACTCTGTATCTGCCACACATACACACACACACAAAAAATTTACAAAGGGCCCAGACTGGTCCCATGTCCGCTGACACACCCCAGTTTTATAGTCACACTGCCATTCTACTTGTGCATTCATCTGCAAACTGGTAAACAACCTGATAGAGAAACAAATCACTCCAACTCCAAGAGTGCAAGAAAGACTTATGGCTTACTCAATCACTTGGCTATAAATAAACACCTCAATTAGCTTTTTTGTTAGCCATTCTCCTACAATGAAAATGGACAAACTTAATTAAATGTTAAGTATTAAGCTGGTGAGGGGCAAAGGGTAGGAAGAAGGTAGAAATGCAAATCAAGCAACAGGTGAGCACAGCTTAGTAAATATTTTTAGGGACAATAGGAATGTAATACTTGTTACAAAAGGATGCAATCTCCTATGTCATTATGAACACACTTCCTGTTCATTTTTGATTGTCAAGTGGATCAGCATCATAAAAGACAACATAATCTTAGCTGACTATCCCTTAAGAAAAGAGAAACCTAAGACATCTATGGATTCTTTGTACTTTTCCCCCTGCCATGCCCACAGCACCAACTTGGGAGCAATAGAAGATAAAATCAAATGTAGGAAAACTCACTTGCTGATTGGCCATAGTGTGGTACCACCAGAAGAGTCTCGTAGTGATGTAATATGCCACCACCACGTCCACAGTGTAGTGGTCATGCGCTAAGAGAATACAGAAGATTCCAACCACGCTGAGAATCCAGCAAATCCAGTGGTACCACCAGAGTCGTCGAGGAGAATCTGAAAAGAGGGGAAATTGATAATAATCCCACTATTCAAGCACTACTAAGGGCACCCAACCACACCTCCACTATGTCCACTACCTCCACTACCACTGTGAATGCAATTACCTTGGGTCTTTCTGATTTTACTAGTAATAGTAATTCGTATTTGGCTGTTACTTGATTCATATAATCATACAGTTTAAAAGGACAAATAAGGACAGGTTAAAAATGTGTTATGATCCATTAAAAAAAAAAAAAAAGAGCTGCCTACGTGTATTTAATTTACCTGTAAATAATGTGGGTTTCTCTACAAGAAATCAATCCCTCCGGTCTATAGACCCTTATCATGGACTAAGCAATTATAATTGATACAACTGTCTTATTTTCTTTCCAAGCTCTGCAACGATACACTACCCTGAAAGTCTTCTAGATATCCAATTCTCAAATACAAGTAAGAAAAAACCCCAACACCAGTTCAAGTGCATTCCCAACGGTAGGGCAGTGTCACATAAATACTAGCCTCTACCATCACTGGGAAATCACCCAAGGGAAGCATCAAAATCTCCATTAGGGTAGGCCTTGCGGCCATGTATTCTCAATAGACGGGCTTCAGAGAGTCTGAAATCTTGGGCAAAAATATTGTTTAAATGTGGTCTATTCTTCCTCCCCACCCCAGGGGAGAAATTCCAGAATTTTATTAAATTTTTAGAAGTCCAAGAATCAGTTTATTCATTCAACCAATATTTATTAAGCATGCGCAATGTGGCTGGGATAGCAACTGCTCCAGGTACTGAAATGAATGTACAAAACAGGCTAAGAGCCTGCCTTTGTGAGGAGATCCCTTCCTAGCAGGGAAGAAAGATGAGAAAAAATTATGGTAAATAAAATTATACACTATATTAGAAGTGTTAAATGCTATGGAGAAATTTTTTTTTTTAATTTTAAAGTTGAACAGTTAAAGCAGGATCAGAAGGGTGAAGGGTGGTTTGCAATTTTAAATGGAGTGATGAGGTTAGGGAGTCTTAGTGTATGTTTAGGGCTCCATATTCCATTTCCAGAAAAATTTGTATTTGATGCCTTAACAATATAGCAACAAATAGCAACTCCAGTTCATTTTTCATGCAACTCTATTATAAGTGTCCATATATGCCTTCTATTTTAATTTTTACCATCTATTGCTCACTGATGAAATAGCTATCAGCAGCTCATTCTAAAGACATGGAAACCAAGACTTAGAAAGGTTAAATGTTTCCCAAGGTCACGAGCTAGTAAGTGATAGCACCAGGATTCAAAAATCAGTTTGTGGCCCAATATGGCACACTGCTTTATTACCTTTCAGAAGGACAAAGCTTAATCCCATGAAATGATCTCTGGTACTAACCAACAAGGGCCAGAAATCCCTCCCCCATGGCTGCCAACATCAGGCCCACTCTGTTCCCATTTTCTAAGCTCGGTTATGTCCTAGTACAAGGGCTGGATCATGACCTGACAATTCTGAGTAGGCATTGTTCGAATTCACTCTATTTAGTCACATAGTAAGTATGTGACCCTTATCTCAGTGCCCTGAAGCCCATCTCTTCTTCTGCTGTGTCCTATTGATCTTTTTTTTTTTTTGCATTTTTCTGAAGCTGGAAACAGGGAGAGACAGTCAGACAGACTCCCACATGCGCCCGACCGGGATCCACCCGGCATGCCCACCAGGGGGCGATGCTCTGCCCACCAGGGGGCGATGCTCTGCCCATCCTGGGCGTCGCCATGTTGCGACCCTCCTGGGTGTCGCCATGTTGCGACCAGAGCCACTCTAGCGCCTGAGGCAGAGGCCACAGAGCCATCCCCAGCGCCCGGGCCATCTTTGCTCCAATGGAGCCTTGGCTGCGGGAGGGGAAAAGAGAGACAGAGAGGAAGGTGCGGCGGAGGGGTGGAGAAGCAAATGGGCGCTTCTCCTATGTGCCCTGGCCGGGAATCGAACCCGGGTCCTCTGCACGCTAGGCCGACGCTCTACCACTGAGCCAACCGGCCAGGGCCCCATTAATCTTTTAAGACCAAAACTGATTCACCCTTCAGTCTACCACCTGTCTCCTGTGCCCCCATAATCAATCCTGTTAGCTGTTGATCTTTATCAGTATCCCTCTGATTCCTCCATTCCTCTCCATCCCTGATGCCATCATGGTAGTCTGAACCACCACCATCTTGTCTGGATTACAGAAGCAGTCTCCTAACTTCTCTCCTCGTCTCCGGTCCTGTCCCTCTCCAATCCATCTTGCAAACTGCTACCAGAGTGGTTTCTCCTTCTGAAAAGGATGACATTGCCCCACTGGTGCGGCCCTTTAATAGGCATCCCATCTCTGTCAGATGGAAGTTCTGATTCCTTTTCATGGCCTAAGGCTCCATGATCTAGTTCCTACTTTCCAGTTAGTTCATTCATATTTCTTATCATTGCTCCCACTCTAAATTTCAACCATATTAAAATTCCAAGGTGCCACACGCCCCCAGGACATCTCCAGACTGCAATGTGAGACCTTCCTCTGCGGTATCAGCAACTGGTTTATTTGTCACTCTTCATGCAAACTGCCTGTCTAATGCTCATGGAGACTGTTTCTAACAGTAAAATAATAACTACAACTGAATTTCCTATAAGTAGATAAATGAACAAATTAATCTGTGGTTCCTTTACAGTACTGTAATTCGAACAGTAATTAAAATGAACCAGAGCCTCATCTAAAAAACACAGCTGAGAGAAAAGTGGCAGAAGACTATACATAGCATGACACCATTTATATAAATTTTAAAAACCAGAAAACACTCACACACACATACAGAAACATGCATGGAAATGATACAGGAAAAATGGGAGAGGGAAGGGATGAAGGGCTTTAATCATATATTAACATTTTATTTGCTTTTGTGTGTTTCATAATCAAATATTTTAAGCACGTTTTTTAAAGGAACTTTCCTACTTACTGTCTGCCTCATTTAGTCTTCCTGAGCCCATGGCCTCTATGAGGGTAAAGACATGACTGAGCCACCATTGTAACCTCAGCTTATAGCACAGTGCCAGGCGCTCGGAAAAATGGCTGCTAAGTGAACACCTGATCTTCCATCCACGACTAGATTTCTGTGTCCTTGCGTTTTCCTTCTGGTTCCTTCCAGCATCTGTAAACCCCCCCAATACTACAGCTGACACTTGAGGGAACAAGGCACCCCAGCCAGGAAGGGCAGTTCCTCCGTAGCACGTATATCTCCTGGGGGGCCTGCTGTACCCAGGCCTGGCGGTGAGCTGAGGTACTGCTCTCCTGAGGCCTCCAGTCTCGCTTCAGCAGACTTTCAGACCACCGGAAATGGCAGATGAGAAAACTCTAATGGGAGCCTGTTATAGACTTACACTCTTTGATAAATAAGTAGGTGAGCGTGAGCATGACCGTGTGGCCACTATACAGATAGTCCCCACACATGTTGTGAGAGCCCGTGATGGACAGGCCACCACCAGCAATGAGCTTCATTATTCTCCGCAGCTGAGCTTCCCAGTCTCCAAAAAGCTGGTGGAAAAGAGAAAACAAGGTTCATTATTAGCCCACATGAAAGTGTGCTATAGTTACTATTTATATTCGGAAGTAAGGTTTGTTATATTGTGATTTATAATTAATATATAGTTGGTCTTTGTCCCTGGTTCCTGGCACAGAACTTTAAACTCTTTAAAATTTCCTAAGTGATAAGAAAGATAAGAGTGTCTTTTGTTATTCACAACAAGCTACTTTCAGCCACACCTGAGTTCACCTTAATGAGCTGAGTATTGGAAAGCCCCTAGGACGGCTGCCAGAACCAGCCTGGTGGTGAGAGGGTTGGACCTTTCAGTTCACTTCCCCCATATTTGGGTAAATCACCAATGGCCAATGAGTTAATCAATCACACCTGTGCAATCAAGCCTCCACAAACATCCACAGGACAGGGTTTGGAGAGCTTCCAGGTTGGTGAACATGTGGAGATCCTGGGAGAGACTGCACGCTGAAGGGTGCACGCCATTTCCCACGTCCCTTGCCCTAGCGTCTCTCCCATCTGGCTATTCCTGTCGTATCCCTTTACAATAAACTGGTGATCCTTGAAGCAAAATGGTCCTCTGAGTTCTGTGAGCCACTCCAGCAAATTAACTGAACCAGAGGAGGGGGTCATGGGAACTTCTGATTTATAGGCAGTCAGTCAGCAGCATAGGTGACCATCTGGACTTGTAATGGGCATCTGAAGCGGGAGGGCAGTCACAGTGTCTGACTGAGCCCTTAACTTGTAGGATCTGAAACTATCTTCCGGTAGACAGTATCAGAACTGAGTTAAAGAAAATTGGAGAATTGCTTGATATCAGGAAAATCCCCCTACACACACCTGTCACAGGAGTGTTCAGTGTGGTTATTGAGAGTACAGGACAAAGCTGTGTCCTTCTTTTAAAAACTAGTATTAATAGATAAAATCCCCCACCATGCAGTTTGTCCACTAAATGTTTACTGTACCTTGGGCAGCCGTTGGAAAGAGTATATTATTCCAGAGATCAAGCATGCAGCTTCAGAATTTCCTTAGATATTAGCACTTTTTTATTAGCAGATGTTTACCAATTTTTAAAATTTTATTTTTATTATACTGATAGAAAAAGACTGGTTGATTTGATTCTGCGACTGCCATTTCGATGATAAAAATTTTTTTTAAGTGAGAGGAGGGGAGATGGACTCCTGCATGCACCCCTACCAGGATCCACCTAGCAACCCCTGTCTGGGGCTGATGCTAACTCAACTGAGCTATCCTCAGCACCTGAGGCCAATGCTCGAAGCAATCGAGCCACTGGGTGTACGAGGGGAAGAGGAGAGAACGGGGAGAGGGAAGGGTAGAGAAGCAGATGCTCGTTTCTCATGTGTGCCCTAACTGGGGATCGAACCCAGGACGTCCTCACTCCAGGCCAATGCTTTATCCACTAACCAATAAGTCAGGACTGGGGGAAAATTTTAAATTTAGAGATATTCTCACACCCTTGGCCCAGAGGACAACTGTTCTATTGTTAAAACCACGGAAGGTTGGGGCAAATATTCAAAGAGTTTTTAATATGTGGTTTTGGGGGACCATATTAAAACAAGGAACTAGAGGCCCTGGCCGGTTGGCTCAGTGGTAGAGTGTCGGCCTGGTGTGCGGAAGTCCCGGGTTCGATTCCCGGCCAGCGCACACAGGAGAGGAGCCCATCTGCTTCTCCACCCCTCCCCCTCTCCTCCCTCTCTCTCTTTTCCCCTCCCGCAGCTGAGGCTCCATTGGAGCAAAAGATGGCCCGGGCGCTGGGGATGGCTCCTTGGCCTCTGCCCCAGGCGCTAGAGTGGCTCTGGTAGCAACAGAGCGACGCCCCAGATGGGCAGAGCATCGCCCCCTGGTGGGCGTGCCGGTCGGGCGCATGAGGGAGTCTGTCTGACTGCATCCCCGTTTCCAGCTTCAGAAAAATACAAAATAAAAAAACAAAAAAAACTTAGTGAAAAATTAAAAACAAAACAAAACAAGGAACTGGAGAATTCCTTGGTGAACATGTGGAGATCCTGGGAGAGACTGCACGCTGAAGGGTGCATGCCACTTCCCACGTCCCTTGCCCTAGCGTCTCTCCCATCTGGCTATTCCTGTCGTATCCCTTTACAATAAACTGGTGATCTTTGAAGCAAAATGGTTCTGAGTTCTGTGAGCCACTCCAGCAAATTAATTGAACCAGAGGAGGGGGTCATGGGAACTTCTGATTTATAGGCAGTCAGTCAGCAGCATAGGTGACCATCTGGACTTGTAATGGGCAAGTATTACCCATTGTATTGTAATGGGCAAGAATGTACCTTCAAGCTTCTGAAATCACATGGATTGAATTAAATGTTTTTCCTTTGAATAAAAGTGAAGAAAGTTTAAAATAAATCTACTTGTCCATGGTACAAGTCTAGGCTGGTTTCTAGAGTAATAAATGGCCCGAACAATTCACTCACTGCAATTTTCATTTGCTCTGTCAAATGAAATGTGTGATTATCTATATTTTATGATACTCAGAACTCTTTTAAATTCTGGTTGGCCAACTTAATCACCATGATCTTGTTTCAATATTTAACTGATCAATTATAACTTTGGACAAACATGTTTATATAAACACAAATTCATTATAATTTCCCTTTAAATTTTTCATCAAGATTTCTAGTTAAGGATGGCACTACACACAGAGGATATAAATTTCCAAATTCAAAGGGATCACTCAATGTTCAGCTCACCAGAAGAAAACAGATCTATACAGCAAGACTAAGCATCACGGATTTTTAGAAACTGGGGGCAAAGAAGAAACCCTAATGTTTCCAGAGATTAAAAACAGGCACCACATGAAGAATCAAGAATCAGAAATTTTCAAAAGCAACACTAGAAAAATAGAAGGCTTTGGAAAAATGCATCCAAAGTCTGAGGGAAATGATTTCCAATTTAGAATCCTGTACTTAGCCATACTATTAACTAACTATAAACTAAAGGGAGAAATGGTGTTCACTAGAACGCCAATAGAAGTAGAGCTGAAAACTGCAGGTGCCTAGAAACTGAGCCTCTGAAATGGGCAAGTAAGAGCTCTGGAGAGTCATCTCAAAGATGAGATCAGGTGAACTGAGAGTCACAACCTGCGGGTGAATAAGTATAAAGAAAATGAATAAAGTAAAAAGTATGGCAATTACTAATTCTACAGGAAACAATACATTGTGCAGAAACGAAATTATAGGAAACTACATGACTTAGCTGGGAATAACATTTACAGAACTGTAATAATGTAAGCACTGAATGCTAAGTTAAATCAAGGACAGAAAATTACACAGGGAAGACAGAATAAGAAGCATGAATGGGTATGATGGAATGGTAGTGGGAGAGGGAGAAAGGAAGAAAAAGACACAGAACAGGTGGAAACAGGTGGCAGGTGGGGCGTGAGGACTCTAAATCCTGACCTTCCACAGCAAGAAGTCAGTAACAGAGACAGCCTATATTAGAAATCAGAAAAATTACCGCATGACACTTAGAGACCTGAGGATAAACACACACATACACAATCTGTTAAAAAAAAAAAGATATGAATGAAGGCAAATACCACAAGATTCAGTAAAAAGTTTAAATAATAGAAAAGTGGGTTGGAGTATTAGGGGTAAGGGACTATATTGTTTTTCACAACAAGTCCTATAGAATCACTTTATTTTTAAAATGCATGCATGTATAAACATATTTTTTTAAAGTTTAAAATTGGAAGTTTGATCTAGTACTGTTATAAGAATCGATAATGTATAGAAAAAATTACGGCAAAAAGCTAAAGTAGCTCTTCATGTTACATTACTTCAAATTGCCCTTCCAAAACTTACTCTGTGTTTTAAAAACTATAAATCACATTCTCAGGCACCATCACCCTCCTGTTTTAGCAGGAAAATGTGTGTGGAAAATTGTTTACGTAAAGGAGGAGGGAGAGAGTCTGAGGTAAACACGGCCTTGAGGAAAACAGCCAAAGATTAACGCTGCATTTCTTCAAGTGCTCTGAAACCACCTAACCTTCCTTTTAAAAATATCTTCCCAGCCTGACCTGTGGTGGTGCAGTGGATAAAGCATCCACCTGGAAACGCTGAGGTTGCCGGTTCAAAGCCCTGGGCTTGCCTGGTCAAGGCACATATGGGAGTTGATGCTTCCTGCTCCTCCCCCCTTCTCTTTCTCTCTCTCTCTCTCTCTCTCTCTCTCTCTCTCCTCTCTATAATGAATAAATAAAATCTTTAAAAAAAAAATCTTCCCATGTTCGTCAAACTTCTGCAAGGGGACCTCTCTTTTAGCTTAGTTGGGAACAGGAAAAAAAAAAAGATTACAGCTACATAAAAAAACAAATATTATGTTTTAAAAAGCAAAAAAAAGACAATTTGCGGCCCTGGCCAGTTGGCTCAGCAGTAGAGTCTTGGCCTGGCATGTAGAAGTGTTGGGTTCGATTCCCGGCCAGGGCACACAGGAGAAGCACCCATCTGCTTCTCCATCCTTCCCCCTCTACTTTCTCTCTCTCTCTCTTCCCCTCCCGCAGCCAAGGCTCCATTGGAGCAAAAGTTGGCCTGAGCACTGAGGATGGCTCCATGGCCTCCGCCTCAGTAGCTAGAATGGCTCTGATTGCAGTGGACCAATGCCCCAGTTGGGCAGAGCATCGCCCTCTGGTGGGCATGACAGGTGGATCTTGTTTGGGCGCCTTTGGGAGTCTGTCTGCCTGCTCCCCCTTCCAGCCCGCTTCTCACTTCGGAAAAATACAAAAACAAACAAAAAAAAACTTGCAAAAAATCACAGCAGAAACAAGTCAACATCTCTATCGTGTTCACAGCACATATAAATTAAGTATATAAGACCAATCTAGGAAACAAAATTTATCAAAGGACAAAGGATATGACCAGTTAAAGACACAGACTCTGTCAAACAGATAGAAATAAAAATTAACATTAAGATGAACTTATTTTTTCCCATACCAAATTACCATAGCCAATGGTAGGGCAAACAATGTCACTGCCCCAAACAAACTCTCTGAAGAAGCTGGCACGGTGAGCGCCACAGCTGCAGCGCAGGGAGGAGGAGGAGGCAGCCTCCACAGCTGGCAGGGCATGAGTGGAAACCATGGCTCATCTACTAATTAGCTGTGTGACCCTAAGCCTCAACTTCCTCATCTGCAACTTGGGGAGTAATATATTTATTATAACTGGCAAAATCCTCCGCAAAAACAATCAACAGTATCAATCAGCAATTGAAATAGTAATAATCTCTGATTTAGTTACATTGCTTCTAGGAATCTACCTCAAAGAAATGATTCCAAATATGGAGAAAAGCTTTATGTACAAATATCCCATTGCAACATTATTTTAAAAAATCAACAAGCTGGAAACAACCGAAATGAGAGTTGTTAAATAACTACTTCCATGCCATTCAAACCCAGGGCCAGGGCTGTCTCCACAACACCAGGAGTTTGCTGCAAACACACTCTCAGCCATCGCACCTGAATCCGAGGTGATTCACATGCACACTACAGTGATACAAAGGCAGTGCACTAAGCTATAAATGCTTAATAAATTATTTAAGAGTAAGTTTACAATGAGAGCATACTTAACTTTTTAGAATAAATTATTTTCTTCCATTAAGAGGAAAACAAATGTATGGTATAATTATAATTATGTTTTAAAAATATGGACAGAAGTCTAGAATGTGCACACTCCATGTGAACAGGGGCTAATATGGAAAGTAACAGGACTTCTCCCAGTCTCTGCCCCTGTGGGACTTCTGGTCCTGCTCCCTGGGCTAGAAACAAAGGGATTCTCTTGGGAGTTCTGCAACTCTGGGATTCAGGTGGCCTTTGAGCACAGGCAGGAGATAGGGGAAGAGGGACAAAAGAAGAAAACACAGGAAGCTCATTTCTTATTTCTTTCTTATTTCTCAGTTTAGCTTCCTTCCCCAAGCTGCCTGCTCCCGTTTTTCAGTCTTGAAAGAGTGCCCTGTGCATTCTGCTTGGTGTCACCGGGGTGCGCTCAGCAGGGGACAGGATGCAGCGTGCTCACTCCACTGTGCCTGGCACTGTAACCTGCCCATCAGTAGCCTTTTGAATGTTCATTTTTGATAGAAGAGACATTTTGAGGGACAATCATATCAACACTTTCTCAGTAGACAGACACTATAAAGTTGTGACAAAAAGGTCACATAGCTACACTAGTATGTGAATTGTGATCTCTGAGGATCACAGAAAAATCAGTTTTCAATAAAATTTAAAGCAACTTTCTTCAACTTCTGGTGAATGGCTACGAAATGAAGTAACTGGCTAAGTCACTTAGAAACATGGGCACAGAAAAAATACTGAGAGCAGAAGAAGGTAGGAAATTCACTATCATCCAGTGCAGTTTGAGCCAATGAGACTTTGGTTATTAAAAAAAACAGATTTCAAAAAGTATTTTTCAAAGCTAAGTAACACAGTGCTCTGATGACACCATTGCAGACAGCCTAGTTCACTGCATTTTCTCTTAACTGCTTGGAAGAGCAGGGCATTCACGATGCTTCACCCCCTCCTGGCAGGAGAGGGAGAACCTGGAAGCCAGGCTCATCAAACAATGCTGCATAAATCAATAGCTTTGGTGAACACTGATGAAGGGCTGAAAGTGAGCATTAAAGAGGAGAAATGCTATTCAATATCATCCTTGAACCTCGCCAATGCTTCATCTTACAACTGCCCTGAAGAATAAGCCAGGCTTCCTGGGTCCCTGTTCAGTGTTGGAGCGGGGAAGGTGACCCAAGTTCCCTGACTCTATGTATGCGCTGCCCGCAGAACTGTGTGCTCCCTGTGTACTCCCAGTATCGCACAAGCTTGCCCAGACCAAGAACTGACTGCGTAGAAAGGAACTTGTCCTTGAGCAGTCTGGGTACCTTACAGAGGTAATGCTATGCTATCACATTCCATTCCAACCACCATGAACAGCCAGGTGTCTCTCAAAGCATTTATCCCTTCATTCCTTCACTCACCAGGAAAAATCATTTTTTTTGTCTTGTTACTGAAGAACAGTTTTTCTCCAAAACGGAATTCACTCTACTCCATGACACACCAAGACAGCTAGCTGCTCTTGACACCCAGATCACAGTTCAGACGTGCTATGGCAATCAAGCATCAGGGAGGAGGAGGATCAGTAGAACCTGTCAATCCACAGCAGCAGCAGCCTGCAACTGAGAATCACGCTACACACCAGTCTCCCCGCAGCCTCAACTCCCCAACGACAGAAGCCCCCAACAGCAGAACTCTGCCACTTCCTGAATTTCAACTGGCCTTGGCCTGCCCCTCCCAATCAATGACAGATACTTAGGAATTAATATGATTTAAGAAAACGTCCTTTAGCGTGACCTTGAAGCAACCCCAGGCAAGGTAGGGTGTTTATAAGTTCGATGAATGCTTTAGATGCCCCGCAGCAGTGAGAGGCTCAAAACTGCCCCTTATAATTTCTCATACCTTCATACTGTTACTGGAATGGGCAGTAAAAAAGGAGGTGGTAGGGTGTTTTTATGTAATATAACATCGCTTTTTGTTTTTATAGAAATTTCAACTTTTTAACAGAGTTTTCCTAGCGATTACCTTGTCTTCTTGCAAGCCTGCCATGCGGTTAGTACCGGATGCTATCATGTCCATGTTAGAGATGAGCAAATAACCAGAGAGAGGCTACTCTGTGTCACACGGTGGCTCAGGCGGGATCACTCCAAATGTCTTACCTCTCACCTAAACAATCTTGCCTTGGGTCGCTGGGAAGAGCCTGCTATTGCTGCAAACACCTCCCCAACAACCAAGGCTGAATAATGCCTCCAGGTCCACTTTTTGTTCTAATGAAATTTAATCCATTTTACAAGTCATTACATTTACATGTAGTTAACTAGATAAAATAATATTATTCTCAAAAGATCTATATTTTATAAATGTTTTCTCCGTTTCAATTAAACTTCCCTGTCTCTATAAAAGTTATTTCCGGTTCTGGCTAGTTGGCTCAGCGGTAGAGCATTGGCCCACTGTGTGGAAGTCCTGGGTTTGATTCCTTGTCAGGGAACACAGGAGAAGCAACCATCTGCTTCTCCCCTCCCCCCCACATAGCGCTCTCTCTCTCTCTCTCTCTCTCTTTCCCTCCCTCCCACAGCCATGGCTCAAATGGTTCGAGCAAAGTCCGTCCCAGGTGCCAAGGATGGCTCCATGGCCTTGGCTTCAGGTACTAAAGTAGCTCGGTTGCTGAGCAACAGAGCATTGCCTGGTAGGGGCTTGCTGAGTGCATCCTGGTCGGGGAACATGCAGGAGTCTGTCTCTGCCTCCCTGCCTCTCACTTAATTAAAAAAAAAAATTATTTCCATGGAGAGCTTTCAAAAACATCACCAATTTTCTGCCTTCTTATACAGTGTGTTTGTGGTTTAATTTTAACTTTCTTTACTTTCTACTGTTCTGTGTTGGACCGATGCTCCACAGGTTACCAAGTTTACAGACATAGGAACAACAAGCATAAACAAAATCCCAAACCCCAGTTTGGCCAGCTCTGGACTAACCACTGTACCCACTCTAGCTTCAGTTCTCTCATCTGTAACATGGAAACAATGGTACTTCCTCATCCTCAAGCCTCACTGACCAAAGTGAGATAACATTTGTAAAAGCGATTGCTAAAATTGTAAAGAGCTATCCAAATGTAAGGCAGCATTACTAAGGTAGGTCAATATTTTGGCAGGGGGTATGTGTGTGTGTGGGGCATTCCTTAAGTGAAAACTCAAGTCCTAGCAGACAATTGTAATTTGGGTGGATCTCCTTAAATACACAGCTTATCTGTGATCACAGAGACTTTCCTGAATTCTTCCTCCAGAGTGTCATCACTTCACTTCTGGAAATATTTAGTTTCACCCACAAATATTATGTTGTACCTCAACTGGATCTGAAGTAGAAAGATTTCAGTATGCACATCCTCTTAGAACTCATGTATCACTTTCAAAAAGATTTTCCCTTCCACTAAACCAGGGGTTGGGAACCTTTTTGGCTGAGAGAGCCACGAACGCCACATATTTTAAAATGTAATTCTGTGAGAACCATACAATGACCCGTGTATGTTACACATTATCCAATAAAAATTTGGTGTTGTCCCGGAGGACAGCTGTGATTGGCTCCAGCCACCCGCAACCATGAACATGAGCGGTAGGAGATGAATGGATTGTAATACATGAGAATGTTTTATATTTTTAATGTTAATATTTTTTTTTATTAAAGATCTGTCTGCGAGCCAGATGCAGCCATCAAAAGAGCCACATCTGGCTCGCGAGCCATGGGTTCCTGACCCCTGCACTAAGCTCTGACAGATTTGGCCTCTGTAGCTATCAATTCCTATAATTCTGATGGTAGGCAGGCATTTGTGTGTACTGGGGGGAGATCATCTTTTTTTTTTATAATTTTTTTAAAATTTTTTATTTATTCATTTCAGAGAGGAGAGGGAGAGACAGAGACAGAGACAGAGAGAGAGAGAGAGAGAGAGAGAGAGAGAGAAGGGGGAAGGAGCTGGAAGTATCAACTCCCATATGTGCCTTTACCAGGCAAGCCCAGGGTTTTGAACCGGTGACCTCAGCATTTCCAGGTCGATGCTTTATCCACTGCACCACCACAGGTCAGGCCAGGGGGATCATCTTTAAGTAATTAACAGCAATAAGACACTAATCCTACCCATCCTCCCTTTCCCCCAGTATAAACTTAAAATATTTTTCATGGCCTCTAGTGAAAAGACTTACCAAAGGCTTCATAAAATCAAATAAAGGCCAGCTATGGGTTTCCACTCACCCATATTCTTATTTGTCACATTAAAGAAATCCAGTATTTCAGTCAGGCAAGATTTGCCTTTAACAAAATTATATTTGTTTTAGGTATTGCAAGATCCTTTAGTCTACCTAGTCATGAAGTAAAATTTTAAAAATCAATTTTGGCCCTGGCCAGTTGGCTCAGCAGTAGAGTGTTGGCCTAGCATGTGGAAGTCTCAAGTTTGATTCCTGGCCAGGGCATACAGTAGAAATAACCATCTGCTTCTCCCCCATTCCTCCTCCTTCTCTCCCTCTCTTCCCCTCCCACAGCCATGGCTTGAATGGTTCTAGCAAAGTTGGCCCTGGGTGCTGAGGATGGCTCCATGGCCTTGCTTCAGGCACTGAAATAGCTTGGTTGCCAAGCAACGGAACAGCAACTCCAGATGTGCAGAACATCACTCTATAGGGGGCTTGCTTGCCAGGTGGATCCCAGTCAGGGCACATGCAGGAGTCTGTCCCTCTGCCTCCTTGCCTCCCCATCTCACACTTAATTTAAAAAAAAGGAATGACCTGGGACCTCTGAGGTCACTGGTTCAAAACCCTAGGCTTGCCTGGTCAGGGCACATATGAGAGTTGATGCTTTCTGCTCCTCCCCCTTCTCTCTCTGTGTCTCTCTAAAAAAAAAAAAAAGAAAAGAAAAAGAAAAAAAAACATTTTTCCTCAGATTTTTGTGTTGAAAATTTCTAATTCTAAAGAAGAGTACAATGAATACTCATAGACCCTTCAGTTACACTCATCAATTACCATGAGTCTCATCACCAACGTGATGCTACATTTGCTTCTTTTTGGTCTCTCACTTTGGTTCCTGGACCACTTGAAAATAAGTTGAATATATTACGACACGTCACCCCTAAATGTAAAAACAAGGGCATTTCCCTCTACAATCCCACACATAAAATCTGACGATGATAAAGTACTATCACAGTCAACAGACATCCTTACTCAGACTTCCCAGCAGTCTCAGCTATGTCCTTTAGAGCTTTCTCCCCTAGTCTGGAATCCAATCAGAGAATACTCCTAACGTTACTTGTCAGACTCTTAATTTTTCTTAGTATACTATAGTTTCTTGATCTTTTCTAGATACTTTTTTTAATGAGTGACATTTTTGAAGAGTCAAGTCTGGTTTCTTTATAGGATGCTCCTCGATTTGGTTTTATCTGATTGTTTCCTTATATTTAAATTCAGGTTAAATGTTATTGGTGGAAATATTACAGAAATTATGTGCCCTTCCCCATGCATCATTCAAAAAGCATCTGATACCATTTGTCCTGTTACTAATTTAATCCCTTGACTATGGCACTGTCAGCTTACATTTCTGCCTTTTCATAATTAATAAAAATTTGTGATTTTGAAATTACATAAACATGGTCCCCAAACTTCTATCTAATCTTTGAGCATTCTTTGATAATTCCTGCTTGAATTATCACTACAGTAGTTGCAAAATGGTGATTTTTTATTTCTAATGTTTTTTACATCTATTACTTGACTTTTTTCTCCCCAATACCAATTTTTAAAATGTATTTAATTCCCATATTATCATTACTGTCTAGTGACAGTAATTACAGACACTGTAATGCTCACGTCTCAAACATGGCCAGTGGAAGCCTCTCAAGCAAGACAACATGGGTTTTGAAAGGAACCCACTGGCCTGTAGTGTCTAGGCCAGGGGTCCCCAAACTTTTTACACAGGGGGCCAGTTCACTGTCCCTCAGACCATTGGAGGGCCGGACTATAAAAAAAACTATGAACAAATCTCTATGCACACTGCACATATCTTATTTTAAAGTAAAAAAAAACAAAACAAAACGGGAATAAATACAATATTTAAAATAAAGAACAAAATAAATAAATAAATAAATAAATAAATAAATAACAAGTAAATTTAAATCAACAAACTGACCAGTATTTCAATGGTAACTATGGGCCTGCTTTTGGCTAATGAGATGGTCAATGTGCTCCTCTCACTGACCACCAATGAAAGAGGTGCCCCTTCCAGAAGTGTGGCAGGGGCCAGATAAATGGCCTCAGGGGGCCGCATGCGGCCCGCAGGCCGTAGTTTGGGGACCCCTGGTCTAGGCAGCTCCTCAGCCCTTCCTCGGGGTGAAAGTTTCTGTATTCTGATACATGAGTAATGAAAATGCTTCATGGCAAGTCATACACTGTCACTTCTGAGGCTCTCTGGATTTCCTCAGTGAATATTTTCCTTTTTTAAAATTAAAAAAAAAAAAACCACTTCAATTATAGTTGACATTCAATATTATATTAGTTTCAGGTGTACAACATAGTGGTTAGACACATATAACTTACAAAGCTCACTGAATGCTTTCTGATTCTGGTGGCCTTTTCATATTAGGCAGCTGTTGCCATGTAGAAAATCTTTGTCACCTTACCAATATCTGCCAAGCACAGCCCTCTCTGCCCTCATCTAGTCCTTCTTCGCCTCTAATTCAGACAACCATGCAGAAGTAGCCTCAACTGTATTCTTCATATAAAGTACTAAGAAACGAGATGGAGCCAAACTTCTTGCCTCTGCCACTTAGTACTGTCAGGACCTAAGACAACAGGCAAGTTAAGCATCTCTGAACCAACTGTAATTTCCTCCCACTCACTACTGTGAGGATTACATGAAAACAACACATTCAGAATCATATCTGGCACAAAATGGGTATACATAATTTGGCATCACTCTAAAGTCTACCTCCTCCCCTCTGTCCCAAACAGCTGACTTTCTGTATCAATGCAGAGAGGTCTAAGAGACAGATATGAGCACCTAATACTTCCTGCTAAAACCTTTCCTGCCTTCCTATGGCCAAACTCCTTGAATAACGCCCAAACTCTTAAGAAGGGTGACAAAATCTTTAAAATCTACCCACAACTTGCCTCTCTGGCATTATCGCTGCCACTCCACCCACAGGATCACATGCCCAGGCATATCTGACTTTACCTGCTCCCCAGACGCCCCCTCACACCCTTCAAGTTTTCTCCACCTGGCAAGTTCTTCCTCTCTTCAATTCTACTTGGCAAACTCTTACTCTTCCTTTTGAGATTTGGCTCAGATGGCCCCTCCTCAGTGCAGCCAACACTCCCAAGGGAGTAGGCACCTTCTTGTGTGCTTCCATGGCAACTGAGCTCCACACTCCTACTACAGGGAGAACCAAACAAGGCAGAATGACCTGCTGGGTTACAGGTCCATCATGGTGCTGGGATGCTCATGGGATGGAAGATGAGGGTACCAGTCTTATGTATTTGTGTATCCTCAAAATGGACCCAGGCCCTGGCCGGTTGGCTCAGTGGTAGAGCGTCTGCCTGGCGTGCAGAAGTCCCGGGTTTGATTCCCAGCCAGGGCACACAGGAGAAGCACCCATCTGCTTCTCCACCCCTCCCCCTCTCCTTCCTCTCTGTCCCTCTCTTCCCCTCCCACAGCCGAGGCTCCATTGGAGCAAAGATGGCCCTGGTGCTGGGGATGGCTCCTTGGCCTCTGCCCCAGGAGCTAGAGTGGCTCTGGTTGCAGCAGAGCGATGCCCCCTGGTGGGCAGAGCATCGCCCCCTGGTGGGCGTGCCAGGTGGATCCCGGTCGGGTGTATGCGGGAGTCTGTCTGTCTCTCCCCATTTCCAGCTTCGGAAAAATACAAAAAAAAAAAAAATGGACCCTGCACAGGATGGGTTCTCCAGAAATGTTTGTTCAGGAAATGAACTTGCTTCTTTATCAGAAGTCGCACCTACAACCCTGCCTCACAATCTGAGTGAGAGTCTGCCTCGTGATTTCTCTTCGGTAAGAAAAGTATTTGAAAGTTTGGGGTTTATAAAATCATGTCAAATGCATGTATCAAATGTTGACCATAAGAAAACAGAAAAAATTATACGGAAATCATAATCAGATGTATGTAAGAAAATATGCATAAGAAACTAATATATCTACCAAAACATTAATAGTAAATAGGGCCATGAGAGATTATAAAAATTTTTGTATTTTTTAATGAATCTATAATGAATGTAGAGTTTCTTTAAAATAAAAAAAATCATTTTTTAAGTGTGAAGGAAATAATTTGTGCATTTCTTTTTTTTTTTAACCCCTGAAAAAGGATGAGGATGGAGAGAGAGATGAAAAAACTGAAGAAGTGAGTTGGGATGGGAAAGGTTACTGAAAATTATAATGCAAAAAATAGGAAAAAATAAAAATGAACAAAAAGCAAAATTGTACTGACAATAATAAATTGACAGGCAAGCAGAAAATTAAGTAAAATCAAGCATTGACCATTTAAATTCCATGCAATTCAACAGGATGACATAGAGCTATTTTGGTAATACAATAAAAGCTATATTCTGAAATACAGATAAGGTTAGCAGGAGCTATTCAGAATATCAAAATTTGTCAGCCTGGAACACTCATGCTGCTACCTAAAAATGTAAGAACGAACCAAAAAACGTTATAAAATCTTAAAAAGCAATGAGTCTTTTGCCTTGTAAGACTGAACTCATGCCAGAAAAAGAGACCTTTTAGGCTGATGATTGTCGCATCAAGGCTTAGCAGAGAATTAAGGGACGTGCTTTGATCTAATTTGTGCAACACAGAAAAACTGACAGTGACAAAAGAGAATATGAAGGCCTTTCTGCTACATGTATTTTATTGTTCCACAGAATAATTAAATTAATCTCAGATGCCACCCAAACGTAACCTTGTCAAACAGTAGGCTGTATTCAAGTTTGTTAGGGGGATTTTTTTTTAAAAACATGCCTTTCAAGTGCAAGAGAATCATTTCACTGAAAATATCATGTCAGATTAATGCATTAGCCAGCTAAGTACTCTGGCTGCAACATAATTCATCTCAAAGGTTTTCAAATCTAAGCTCTCATGGAGACCGTAAAACTGAACCCAACATGCGTCTCATTTTAATGCTTAGTCATTAGATTAACTCATATGATTATTACAATAGGAATGGAAAACAGCATAGATTATTTCTTCTCTTCCATTAACATTAGGCTGTCAGTGCATCTGCTGCCTATAATAGGTTATTATTTTTTATTTTTCTCTCTCTCTCTTTTGGAGTTTGCTAAAACACACAAAAAAACTTCTTTCAGAAAGCTTAAAACACCAAAGAATTCTCAAATGTTTCTGCCTTGTTTTTTCTTTCTAATGGAATCCTAAACAGTTGGAAGATGACAAGGGGTTATTTTCGGGTTTGTACTCATGCTCTTCAGAGAAAAGCTGGGATGAGATTAGTATGGACTAATCAAAGTACCAAAAACTGGGCAGCCTCCAGTGTAAGCCTGACACACCCGTATACTGGAATATAAGACAAGTGCTTCCCAGAAATGTCTAACCTAGGAACTGAACACACCTACTTCCTTTTTCCAATGGTTATCTCTGCAATAGGATTTGATGGGAGGTCTACTTTTTTTTTCTCACATATTCATTTCACATAGGATTATTTCTCCAAGCTATTATATTTTGTGAAGTAAAGAGCACACTGCTGTCAACTGAATGAACCACAGGAATAATTTTCATAATTACTACCACATTCTTGTTGGGATATTGTTCTCAGAAGTCATGCATTTTGAGTACTGGCATTAAGGAAAGAATTAAGTATACTAGTTATGGGATTCAATACAATGGCAGCGCCAAGTTTAAGTTTACAGGATTATGTTAAATAGGAAGTTGTATTTTAAAGGTCAGCTCTCTTCCCCTCTAGTTTTATGATTGGTAACTCTAAGGGTATCTGTAAGAATACTGTATAAAAATATGCAGAGTTAGGATAACAATTAGAGACAATGAGGAGCCCTAGAGGAAAAGCCCTGAGTAGATGAGGTTCCGGGGAGCCTCTCTGACGCGTACTGGAAACAGTTCATACTGGAAACAGTAAAACAGCAGCATAAGATTCAGTAACAGAAACGTTTAGCCTCTCAGAAGAGAGATTAGGAGTCAGCATGTTCCTTGTCCTTTACTTCACCCCCTGAAAACTTCGGCCATCTGCTTCCTTGAGTTATTTGTACTGGCTAATATATATCCGAGTAAGGCTGGGGACAGAGCTTCAGGCCTTCAGTCTGCTGTCCGGGGCTGTTGTCTCCCCTCAACCGCTTGGAGCATTTCATCTGGTCTCCCAGTAGTTAACTGTCATTGACAAGTGGTTCCCCATGTGAGCAACCAGACGAAATGCCCTCCCAAATCCTGGCAAAGGAAAAGGACATCCACTCATCCCATTTGGTAAGGGACAGAGGCAGGAGGGGAAAAGCCCTTGAACTTTTGTGGTGAGGTCACTTTTAGGGATCTGGCCAGGGGATTTCCCTTTCTCTTCACCTCTCCTTCATCCTGGGGAATTCCCTTTCCCTTGAGCAGTGGGGTCTCAAGTGATAGCTACAGGGACAGCTCCAAGTAGCAGGGTGTCAGATAGGAATGTAACTGCCCTCTTGCTCACGATCGGACAATGCTCTTGGTATCCAAAGGAGGAAAGTTTAGACTTAGAAGATTGGAAAAGCACTTTAACCAGGGGAATGGCTGAAGCCATCGGGACAGGATATGAAGTGACTCGTTGGGATTGGAAAGGGCTTGTAAAATCTGCTCTCACCACCTAGCCCAAACCTCAGACTAGCCCCTCATCCCAAATATTTCAGGGATCCTAACCAGCAGAAAGTAGGTACAGAAGAAAAGACCTTGCCCCTTCTCCTGAAAAACAACAACAACAAACCCCCACAAAAACAAAATAAACAAACCAAAAAAAAAAACCCAAAAGGCTGGAATGTTAGGTTTGGGTCCAACGCTCATTTAAATCCAGAGCCCCTTTAAACTCAAATTACCCTTACCCCACCTCCACTAGGGCAACTTCTTTATTAAGCATCTCCTTCACCCAACCTCCCCCTCCCCTGGGAAGGTTCTGGGAAGTGCCTTTGGGACAAGGCCTTCAGGAGGAACCTGAGGGTTAGGAAAGAGAGACAGTCTGCGACCAAGGTCACAAACCTGTTACAACTGTGGGAAAGAAGGACATTTTCAGAAAGATTACAACTATGTAGCATGACTTTTGTCTGTGCCCTGAGAGGCTAATTAAAACTCAATCTAAAAATTCTTTATAAAGTTCCAGCAAAGCAGATCATAAAGAATCAATATGATCAGCTACTATTCTTGTGTTTATGCAAATTATAAGGTTAAGTTAAAACTGGACTCAATACTGTAACTACACTGCTCGCAAAAACTAGGGGATATTTCATGGCTTCATATTCATTTTGAAATAACCCCTAATTTTTGTGAGCATTATAAGATAATTTTAATTTGGCTCTTCAAAAACAATAACTAAGAGTAATTTTAGGAAGAAAAAAGACAAACAGGTCATTTAAATATCTTAAAGCCTTCTCCTAAAGACCTGAAAACTATTGTAATCCTGAGAACAGAAAAATTATTAATAATATTGTAAAATATAAAAGCATTCCAAATTTTTTTAACCAGGTAGTCTAGAAATACATTTGATATCACTACTAGTTTAACTTAATTAATGTCTTTTAAAGTTCTTAACAAAAAATGTTTGTTTTCCCTAGGTTTACAACAAGTTCCTGTTATCTCAGAAGTATCTTTTAAAAATATTTGTTTGCCAATAAAAGAACCAGTTTCTAAAGGTCATAAAATATGTTCATAAAAGTATCAGTATAAAATTGTTAATTACTACTGCCTGACCCGTGGTGGCTCAGTGGACAAAGTGTTGACCTGGAACGCTGAGGTTGCCGGTTCAAAACTCTGGGCTTGCCTGATCAAGGCACATGTGGGAGTTGATGCTTCCTGTTCCTTCCCCGCTTTTCTCTCTCTCTCAACCCTCTTTAAAATGAATAAATAAAAATCTTAAATAAATGCTAATTACTTTGTCCTTACTGAAAGTTAAGGTTATTGTAAATTGAGAATTCTGATTAATTGGAAAGAAATTGTATGGTTTTAATAATAAAAGGTATAAGGTATGGAGGTACTTTTGAAAGGAAAAGGAGGAAAATTGTTCTGAGAGCTGGTTGTTTCTGAAAGGTGAAGAAGGTTGGTGTAAGCTGCAGAGGTTTGTGCAGGTTGTAGAAGGTCTGTGCAAAGAAAAAACAAGAGAGAAGGAACTGAGAAAGTAGACAAAGGTGAGAAAAGGAAAAAAAGGAAGGACTTTAGAAGAAGGATTGCTCTGAAAGGATAATAAAAAGAAATAATAAATAATAAAAAGAAATAATAAAAAGAAACATTAGGACATTCTTAGGGGCCTTAGGAGCTTGAGACATTCACCCAAACTTACAGGTATTACAGAAGGAACCAATAGCCTTCTTAAGCCCCAACTATACAAACAAAAAAGGAGGAGAGAGTCACCCCACAAGGACAATTGTATAAAACTTTTTTTACTCTTAATTTTTTGAACATTGCCTTCTCTGAACTTACTGCAGCCAAGAGGCATTCTATAATAGCCGAGCAACGGCCTAAGCCTCTTGTGTTGTACCGGGATGTATTAGCTGGCCCCGAGTGGCAGAGTCTGGTCCAATTACTAACCTGGGGCGAGTTGCAATTTTGTCATCAACAGGTCCTATTTGGATGCCAGTGAGACACATGAAGCCTTATCATGAGTTGGCATCAGGCCCTAGAAAGCAACACAGTTCCAGAGATCCAGAAGCTGATAATGAATCCACCTCCAGAAATGAGCCCGAAAAAGAGGACCCCTAACTCACTCCCAAGCACTCAGGGAGCACCTGACATTACCTGGGACACTTTGAAACATCTTTCACGCTCATACAACTCCAGACAGATATAAAAAGTGCCATTAGCCCTGTTTTGCTAATAAAGGAATCAAGATTCTGAGCCATTAAATGCAACTGGCACAGGGTTAATAAGTGATTGTGCAAGATCATTCTAACTCTGTCCTCAGTCTTCTCCCTAGGTTTGCATATTTACAGGGTAGTAAGTTCTCTCTCTATGCAATCGTTCAGAGACAGGTTGATCAAGATTTGGTGATGAAGATATCGACAGAAATCAACATTGGACTGGATGACTTTTAGTAAGGTTCTATTCAATTTTGAAACTCAGCCTTGGGCATGACCCTCGAGTAGACAGAGCAGGTATCTGGGGTCTCTCTCTAAGACAGTATTATTCTTTCCATTCTGACTCAGTTCCCCAGTGCAGTCTCCTAGCCCCTAACTGACCACTGAACTTCTGAAGCTAGACCTGCAAGGGCTTTTCTAACTCTTGTCTAGCTCCAGAAATCATTCTATTTTATTTATGAAGTGTTCTTGCCAAACATTAAAATCAAGTTGAATCAAGTCTCCAGAGCCAATTTTATATTTAGAGGCAACATGGAGGAGAGGAAGAAATCAATTGACACTAGAAACAAACAAATCCAGAATGTGGGATCTTCTATAGGGCAACTGATCTGACATCTACAAGTTACTGTGGAGTAAAAGAAAAGAGAGGAAAGGACTGGTCTAGAATTAGAGACTTAAGAGACAGAACAACAGCCTGACCAGGTGATGGTGCAGCAGATAGAGCGCCGGCCTGGGATGCTGAGGGCCCAGGTTCAAAACCCCGAGGTCACTGGGTTGAGTGTGGCTCATCTAGCTTGAGCATAGGTTCACCAGTTTGAGTGCAAGGTTGCTGGCGTGAGTGTGGGATCATAGACATGACCCCATGGTCACTGGTTTGAGCCCAAAGGTCACTGGCTTGAGCAAGGGCTCACTGGCTCAGCTGGAGCCCCCCAGTCAAGGTACATATGAGAAAGCAATCAATGAACAACTAAGGTACCACAACTAGGAGATGTAGCTTCTCATCTCTCTCCCTTCCTATCTGTCTCTCTAAAAAAAAAAAGAGAGAGACAGAACAATTCTACATAATGTAAATAAATGGGCCCTAATTTATATAAACCAACTGTTTTTTTTTTTATTAAAAAAAAGGAATTTTAAGACATTAAAGGTATTCCATGGACTGGAAAGTGTGATACCAATGAAATACTATTAATCACATTGTACCAACGGCATTAAAATTATACAATAAAATAAAAATTTCTGATACATACAAAAAGCATGTTGTGATAAGATGATGTTGTCTTGGATTTTAAAAAAATACTTCACGAGAAAAATAAGACGAAGCAAATGTAGCAATCTTGGTATTTACTGAATCCGGGTGTTGGGTATATAGAGGCCCCTTACACCTTACACTAGAGTTTCTTTACTTTGGGATACATCAAGAAATGTTCAGAATAAAAAACTGTTTTCTGAATTCTTTCTTTCAAGAGCCCTGTTCTATAAAAGAAGTAATTAGATTTAATGAGCTGTAACTGATAATTTTAGCTAAGGTGTGCTAATATTTCACCTTCTTCTATATGCTTTATTTGAAAAATTCCAATTTCCAGAAGACTATCACAAAATAATGTCCCCACACGGGACTTCTGGTGACACAATAATTGACATGTTTGGGTTTGTTTTTTGCATATAGTTCCTGCTGCTACCTCTGCCTTTACCAAGAAAACCCACAAGTTACTTTTTAGTCACAGCTCTTGGTTAGATATGCTGATGACTCAAGCTGACTCTGTAAATGCCAATGCCAACAGAGCAGCGTGGGCTGGCCAGCAAATGGGTGGAGCTGCAGAGGTTGTAAGAAACAAAGCTAGAGCCAGAGTAAGGAGACATGTGACCTGGCATGACACTGGATCTGTCCTCAGTGTGGCCAGATCGCATATCTAACTAAACTGGTATGACACGATCCTTGGTGGAGAAGCTTTCCAATGCAGACAGGCTTTTTGAAAGAGCTGAACTAAACTTAGGCGAACATCCTAAATAGTCAGCTTACTACTGAGAACACACTGCTTAACAAGCCAGCCTCCCAGCAAGAGTCTACACATCGCTGGAGCCTCAGAGACAACAAGATTATTTCCTATAATCCGGGAGCCCCAAGGCAGGTGCTTGAGAGATCCTCCAGAGAACAAAGAGGATGTGAGACAGGCTTCTTTGGAAGGTGGAAGAAAGCAACATGGGAGGCTCAGAGGAGCAGGACGGCTGGTACAGATGGTGGAACACTGGGAACATTCATTCTTCATGACGGCCTCTTCAGAGTTAAAGAAACGAGTGTGTAACAAAATGGAAAGAGTAATGTAAGAATAAAGCTACCTCTCCGAGTACATGCCTAAGTCTAAGAAGAAAGCAAACAATCTAAAGGAATCCAGTATTTCAAACGATAAAGATATCACTTAAAAATCTAAAGTTAATTTTCCAGCCCTCTTGCAGGACAGAGAAAAAACATCTCTTCCGGAAGAAACAAAAGTACAAAGGGAAGACACTGAAAGGGTGTGGTGTTTCACCTGCACAAACGGAATGCAAAGACATGATTGCAAACACACTAAAGTATTCCATATATTTTACCAACCCAATAGAGAGAACTAGTCTCTTCTATTCCTGTTAGCATTAAAGAGCTTCAATGTAGGTAAGCATTTTTAAAACCAAATCTATAGATAACTATTTCACAGAGTTCCAATGATCTCCCCAGTTGAAATTATTCCAAGGTAAAAGTTAGGGGTAAGGAAAGTTATGTGACTGATAGAAAGGTGATGACAAGACAGGAATGCAAGGAGACAGGAACAGTGTCTCTTGCTCTGCTGTTACAGTTACCAGCCAAGGGATTAATAGAAAGAAGGGGAAAGAAAAGTCATTTCAAGCAGAATTTTCCATCTAAGAGAAGGAAAAGCCATCTAAAGCTTTTGGATCTCTGTCAAGGGAGTGAATGATATTTTAAAAATTTGGCAGGAAACCAAAGAGCTACACCCACACTCAGGGCTTAACTGCTTCCAGCACACTAACCAGACCACATATTTCCCAGCTGGGAAGCACGGGCCCAGCCTGGAAATTTTGAGAAGGGTAGGGCTACCTAGCCATATTGCTACGCAATGTTCCCAGATGAGAGTGGACAGACTTGACCATATTCTAAAGAAATCTTCACCTTTGGCCTTTGTCAAAGGACCCTTGGGCAAGATGAGAAACAAACAAAAAGGGAAATTACAGTGAGGAATGGTTTACCTTCGGAGAGCAGTTGAAATGCATACCAGGTACTGGGAGTGTGGTTACATACATTGTAATACACCGATACAGGTACAGCGTGCCAACTATGCAGAAAAATCTTCTGCTAATAATAGACCTAGAAAAAGGGAAAAACAGGGCAGACACTCAGTCATGAAATTCCGCAGGTTCATTTCCTGTAAGTATTCAATGACCCAACAAAACAAACCCCAAAACAACTTGAGAGCTTGAAATCAGAATGTTTCAATATAGTTAGTAGCAGGTTCCAGTGAGAATTTTAAGAATGATGTGGTGGGTTTTTAAAAATATTATCTTGCCATAAGAGTTTAAAACACTCTATGTTCCTATTCACTAGGCTTTGAGAGGCCTTAAACCACAGCTGACATTCAACTAATGTGTAAGTGGGGCCAGTTCTGATTGGTCAGAGCCCACTTAGTACCTGTGGTTAAATACTCAGAGAGTGCCTTTTCTGTCATAAAAGGGGAGAGATTTATAAAAGCAGAATGACATTAAAATGAGAATTTAAAACTTTTCTGACATATAATGAGCCATTGACATTATTCAATTTTATTTCTCCATCCCAGAAACTGCTTTTCTTAGCTGATCTCTGGGGAAGCATGATGCCAAGAAATAAGTCTGTCTGAATGACAGCATCCAACCCCCACTTCCCTCTCTGCTTATGGGGATATGCTACTGCCATTTCTGAGCCTCAGTTTCCTAAATTCTAAACTGAATATAATCACATTAGGAAAAATGTATTTAAAAATTCCTGCCACACACACACACACAAAGGGTAGCAATCAAATGTACAGTTTATACGGTGAATAACAAAATATCCAAGAATGAGTAGAATTCTTTTCCATTTCAAGTTGATAAGTGGCTCTAATAAAATTATTTGATATATACATGTGAACATATATGTTAAGCATGATAACTCCTAATAGCAGATTCCACATAATGAGGTTTGCTTTGACTAGAGTATATTGTACAAACTTAGGTGCATGCTTGGGCAAGAATGTTCCTTCCCTCTGCACCTCTGTCCTGCTTCAGCTACCACAGGCCAGATCCCAGTCCTGTGGGTCTCCTCTTTCTTAGCTTTGGAAGTTCAGATTTCTTCCTTGGCCTGGGGCAACTTGAGTTAAATATATATATATATAAAAAAAAACCAATAACCCCCCCCCAAATTAGAAACAATAGACAGGCTTTCCTGTGAGAATACAGAACATTTTACAATTGTATGGTATGGTTTTACCTCTATGCTGTTTAGGCAGATATGCTGGAATGAAGTGATATGTTACTTGTGTGATTAAAAATTAATTTAAAAATAACCCAGGCAACTCTAGTAGCAGTTCACTCATAACTGCACAGTTCATGTAAGTTAAGTTACTTAGGTTGTATGGGTAGAGTCTGGGGTTTTTACCTCCTTAACCAGAGCTCAGGAACTAGGTCAGAATTGCTTACCACAGAGGCCATCTTATTTTCTATTAGTAAAGCTCTGTTACCACTTGAAGGATGAGAATTTATTCAGTATAAAGCTGTCTTGTAAAGGTATGCCTCTAATTTCAAGTGTGATGAAAGCATGATATAATTAAACAAAATAAAGAGGGATAATACTAGAAAATAATGCTGACCCATAAATTGCTTAACAAGAATATTTAAAATACAAAATTTAATTTTATATTGTAAGATGTAATGGTCATATTTCTTAAAAAGAAAATTCCCTCTCTAGTCATCCTGCTTAAACAAATAGAAACTACCTGCATTCACTTGAACTATACAAGAAACATCTAAGAGAGAAACTTGCTGAGTCTAGTTCTGTTAATCTCTTTAGAGGAAGAAACACAAGGAAATAACTGTTATTTCTCAATTTTGGTCAAGAATACTATCTTAAAAACACTGTGCCTGATTGTTTCATGATATACATGATATGTACACACACACACCAACAACTATTTCTTTTCTCAAACCTGAGTCACATGAGTAGTAGTAAAAGGATCCAAAAGTATTTGGGAATGAGGTGTATAATAAAGAAAAAAGGAACAGCCTGACCAGGTGGTGGCGCAGTGGATAGAGTGTTGGACTGGGACACTGAGGATCCAGGTTTGAAACCCCAAGGTCACCAGCTTGAGTGCAGACTCATCTGCCTTGAGCACGGGTTCACCAGCCAAAGGTTGCTGGCTTGAAGCCCAACGTCACTGGCTTGAGCAAGGGGCCACTCACTCTGCTATAGCCCCCCTCCCCCATCAAGGCACATATGAGAAAGCAATCAATGAACTAAGGAGTCACAACGAAGAATTGATGCTTCTCATCTCTCTCCTTTCTCTGCCCCCCCTAGTCTCTGTCAAAATATAAAAAAATAAAAAAACAAATCTTTTTACAAAAAAAGTTGTAAAGTATCAAACATTGAAGACTCAGGTACATGTACTATTTTACTTAAAGTGAAAAATCAAATGACTTTATCCTTGTGAATTCATCAGTACTAACAACAAGCCAGGTGATACGCTGGAAATAGTTGTTTATAAGAATCTTCTGATCTTTGGCATTTAATCTTTTTGAAATTAAGCTTAGAATATCTTCAATACATAATGTTAAACAAGGATCTCCTAACATAAAAAGCAGGACATAAGTGTTTCAAAGAACTGTATGCAATAAAGGTATCTATTTCATTAATCAAAGAATTTCCTACTTTAGAATTCTTCAAGGTTTAAAAACTTCAAAATGTGTTAAAAAAGAAAGATTTAGAGTGATTAAAATGAGAGATTTGAGGGGCATAACTACAGGCAACACCATGAAATCCCAACACTGACTGAGGAGGAGCTGAGGCCTCCAAAACTTATCCTGAGCCAGTGCCACCTGTCCCCCGAGGCAGGCCAGAGTGACACGAGTGTTCCTCACCACTCTCAAACCCATCTGCCCAAATGCCCACTTGCCTGTCCTGTTGCCTCATGGGCCCCTTTTGACTTTTTACAAATAGAGACCCTTTTGTTTAAAAAAAAAAAAAAAAAAAAAGCAACAATGCCACAAGGAAAAAAAAAAGCCATAGAAGAAATGTCAATGAGACATGACTGGAGATTAAATGAATGCCAAAAACAAGATGCAGGTTATAATTCTCCAAAGCACAACGGTGTCCTTCTCATATGGGATCCATCTCTCCTTTCATGTTAGAAAGAAGCCTGCTGCCCATCTGCTCACACTCGGCAACGACTATCACCTCCCAGACACTTGTGTCTACTCTGCTCCAAGTGTTTGAGTAACAGGCTCAGTATTACTTTTTTCTGAGAGAAAAGAAAAAAATACTTGTTAAATGAGATTAACAAGAAGTATGAATAAAAGTGTCAGTGTTTCATAGATACTTAAGACCTGTTAGAATAGTATGTTATATCCACTACACATGATTTTATTTTTATTCATTATTTTTATATTTTAAATATCCCTGTTGAAGGCACTGGCTGGTTAATTCGGTTGGATAAGAGCATCGTCCTGAAACAACAAGGTTGTGGTTTATAGTCCCTGGTCAGGGCACACATGGGAAGCAAACCCCTCCCCCCCAAAAAAAGCATAACTGAGTGGAACAACAAATTCTTCCTTTCTCCTTCCCTTCTCTCTCCCTTCCTCTCTCTGTCTCTTTAAAAATCAATAAATGTTAAGCCCCGGCCGGATAGCTCTAGAACGTAGTCCTGGAGTGTGGAAGTTGCCAGTTCAATTCCCTGGTCAGGGCACACACAGAAGCAGCTCCATGTTCCTGTCTCTCTCGCTCCCTGCTTCTCTCAAAAAAAATAAATAAATGTATAAATAATCCCCATTTAAAAAGAAAAAGGACTCAGAATCTGATTAAATACTATCAAAATTAGACATAAAATAGTAGCACTACATTGTTTTGGGAATTTGGTACAATAGTCTAAAAGTCTTTAAAAAACAAACAAACAGTGGAAGAAATGACTGGAAAGTAATATTAAAATATTGGAATGTTCTTCTGCTATTTCTCTCAATTAATCCACTGCAAAAATATATACTCAACTCATTTAGTGCTCACAACTGGCCTACAAGCTCTTTGTGGGAAATACTGGCTTTTCGAAACAGGTCCTGCAACAGCAGAACTAAGCAGCAGCAGCAGCAGCAGCAGCTTTAAGGAGGAACAGAGAGAGAGCACACCTGCCACACACAGTCCAAGGCCCATGTCTCTGCAGCGTCACTGATGCTGGTGCATTTCAGGTCTCTGATTATGATTCCAGGACATGCTACATGGCCCAGGCATCACTGAGCTCATCTTTATACAAATACAAGCTCCACCTTTAACACAGACCTAATGTGCTGACCAGGCCCATCTCAGTTAGTTATCCTGAAAATGAGTTTTCCTCATCAGCAAAAGGAGGAAAAGGGTATCTCTTTCCTATGAATTCAGAGAAATGCCATTGAGTTATTTCCCATGGTGTCATTACTAGTAGCTACAGTTTTGCCAGATTTCTCCTATATACTAAGCTCTGTGCCATTTAATTCTTACAACAACCTGCAATGCATGTCTGTAATCCTTATTTTACAGATGGGGAAATGGTGGTTCAGAGAGCTCAAGCTGAAATATCAATATTACACAAGACAAAAGGATTCAGGAAATTGACTCAACTTGTGTAAGAAATTCCAATTTTATTTTGAAACTATACAGCTGTGTACCTCTATAGATGAGCAAACGTTCTATTACCTTTAAGTTACATCTCAAAATCTACTTAATTCAGACTTTTCACTTAGTGTTTTACATTTCATATTGATCCAGAACTCTAAAAGGTAAACATTTTAATAATAATTTAATAACTGTATTAGTTATTAAAGTACTGAAAAATCCTCCTAGACACCCAACATTAAGTGCCTCGTTTGTTCAGTGCCGCTGTCTGCAGCGTCGGCACCCACTTAAGATTTGCTCATCACCTCCTGACCCCAGGTTTAAGCAGTCATTCTGACCTGTCGTCCACTTCTCAACATTCTCCACAATGACCTTCCACCTGGTGTCCCTAGTTCCACTCATGTCTCCCAAAAATCCACTCCCCATAGAGCAGCCAGAACAGTGATATAGTGTGTGCCCTTTAAAACTCTCCAATGGTTGCTTAATGTATGTTGATAGAACCCAGATCCTTCACCAAGCTCATGAGGCCCGTGATGATTTGGTCGCTTCTCCTCAACCTCCCTAGAGTCCAGCTTCGGTTGGATGCTTGTGGTGTGCTTTGAACATGCCATGCAAAGTCCCTCCAGCCTCAGGTAGGACCTCTGTGACAGCTATTCATTTCCTCAGCCTGATCTCTTAGAACAATGCCAGTCATTCCAGTCTCAGAGGGACCACCTAAAGATTCTCCCTATCTCACCTGTTTCCATTTCTTCATCATCCCAGTCGTCCCTCCATCCCACCCACATTATGCTGAAGCCAACCCCAAAGAGTTTCTTACATCTACTTTCCTCCCTTTAATTCCTACCGCCCCAGGCTCACTGTTTCCTAAACCCCGGTTTCTTGCCTTTGCCAGTAAGTACCTTTCCCTGGCCTCTCCCATTATCCCAACTACTATGATCTTATCCAGAGAACCCACCTCAAATACCACCTCTGCATGGAGCCTTCCAAATGCCCCCAAGTGGATAAAGCTACTTCATCTTCCAAATCACTTCACAACTATCTCTATTTTATGGTGTTTTTAATGGTGAGACTGGCAACACCATTACTAACAGAGGGTTGTGCCCCTTCCATCGAGGCAGCTCTTAAACAAAGCTGTGCTTTAGTCATTGTTCAGTCTCAGGAAGATTTCTGATGGCCCCTGTGATACTGGTAACAGTTTCGTACTGTACAGCTTTGCTTCTTACTGCCCCTGCTAGTCCTGACCTGCTTCTTCCCATAAATGTTTGCCCTTTAAACTCTTCCATTTATCCGCCAGAATTAACCTGCCCTATCCCTCACCCTGCATCCTCTTTGGACTCATATTTTAATTTACAATACTCAGAGACTGCTACAGCATTCACTGAACTTCGACTGTACCTCCCTGGAGCCCGGGACCGTGGTCTCTGTGGTCTTCCTCCCATTCCTCCCTGGTCCTCACATTGCCCTGAATGTGCTTTCTACCCATCACAGGAGCCTCACCTGCTCCAGATGGCCAGGCATGAAAACCCAGGCTTAACTCAGTACTTCAGGAAAGAAAATGCCAAGGAAATATTTGCAAAGCAACTGAAAAGGGAAGAATAAATGCTGCAGAATGAAAAGAAAAGTAAAATATATATGCTCTCTTAGGAGACCAGTAATTCATTTCATGTTTCTTGCAGACCCACGGACGGATGCTTTGTGAATCCAGCTGACTGCTGAGCCGTACCCACGCACGGAGCCCAGAAACATGTCTCTATATGTACAAGGCCTTTGGGCCATTTAGAAATCCAACTTAAGGAGCTTTTACATCTTTGGTGTTAAATTTTTAGCCACATTCCTGTTTAACATATATATTATTACCCCTTTTTATAGAAGGAAAAATTAAGGTGTAAAGAGTATGAATACTAGAGCATGGAGCAACAATCAGGCTACACAAAACTAGACTTTCAATTAGCTGCTCTTTTCACGAGACTGTCAAGTTTAAAAAAAGCAGTGGCTTAGACTTTTCTTCTAAACCCAATGTAAAAAATCTGCGATATACTGCAACAGTTGATTAAGTTTGGGAAATGATCACTACCAGTTTAGGGAATTTGCCACGAACAGATCACATTATAAAATTGTCTCTGTTCAACTTATCTTTTAAAAAAATATTATTTTGGGGTTAAATACAGATTGTAACATAAAGGTAAAGAAATAATGTTACTTTATAAGTACTGAAAAAAAACATCAATATGAGCTGAGACAGTTATGAAGAATTAAAATCAACGATCACCCACAAACTACCAAATACCTATGTATAAAACAAAAGGAGTTACAGGGGATCCTCAGATCATGACAGTCTTGACATATGACGACGACTCAAGTTCACAACGCTCATTCCCATAAAAACTTTAAAAAAATTGAGATGTGAGTGTTGTGGCTTAAGCTGTTAGTGCTGTACTTACGGACTACGTGAGCAAACTAGTTTGGTTGTGCGTGGCGGAAGAACACGCAGTAACACAGCACATGAGTGGGGAGGGAGTTGGCGTCCCCCAGTACGCTTCCCTATGCCATTTTGAACTGCCAAAAGCGCAAGTGTTCCGTTCGTGTTGCTTTGGCAACTTTTTGTCCCTTATCATGGCTCTTAAATGAAAGTCAATGCTTCGAAGAACAGGAAAGCCATCACGATGGATTTCACAGAGCTACTGGCATCACATGGAGAGGAGCTGTCTACTGAGGACTTCATTCAGCTGGAGAAGCAGCTGATTGAAGAAAAAGAGATAGAAACCCCAGAACCCAAGAGATTTACTACCAAGGGTTTGGCAGAAGATTTTTCTATGATAGAGATGAGTTGGCAAAATTTCAGGCTGGGGACAGCAATGACAGATTCAGTAAGGTCTACAGAGCTGTTATGGATGCCTTGTAATGCTATAGGCAGATTTTGGAAAAGAAGTCATCAACCTTCCAGACTAGCCTGGAACAATTCTTTAAGGAGGTAGAGAGGCCTGCAACAGATCCTGCATCCTCTCCATCAGCTGCTTCTCGAGATGAAACGCCTGTAGTACAGGTAGAATCATCTCCAGCATCTCCTGCCTGGTCCTTAGGCAATCCTGATTCATCTGCCCGTGTCTCCAGCACCTTCTGCAGGTTCTCCTGCCTCTCTAGCTTCCTCCTCCCAATAGGTCACTCTCTCCCACCTTGCAATGCCCCTTCCAGGGTGCAAGCCAACCACAGGAATAAAGGTAAAAATTTGTTTTTTAAACTCATTTTTTCTGTTACTACAGTACAGTGTACAGTACATTTATGTAATTTTCTTTTTTCTGTGGTTTAGTTGTACTTTTATGTTCTAGACTATGATTTTACAGCTGTGTTAGGATAGGTAAGTGTCTTAGGCTAGGGTGTGTTTTGACTTACACCAAAGTTTGGGTTACGTCACTGTCATAGGAATGGAACTGTGTGGTCATCTGAGGACCCCCTGTGTATCTCTTGTTGGTATTTCAGGCTATTAGCATAAATAATATATATATTATACAAATATGTAATATATAGTGCAAATATGTATATGTTTACCCAGATCTTTCTTCATTCCTTCTCTTCATCAAAACTTACCCACCTGAATCACAGTCTTAGGGGCTTGTCTAGTCACAGCTAGTGGAACTGAATGATTAATATTTGCTCTTGGGGTAATGGATTACCCTTAAAAGAAACACACTCTCATTTTTAACAGCAGGTTTTTAAAAACATAAGCCTATATATTACCATCAGCTGCTAACATTTATTGAGTTCTAGGCACAATAACTAGCAACACTCAAAAATGTTAACTGTTGCTATTTTTATTCATTTATTCATATAACAAAACTATGTGTGCTAGGCATTATTCTGGGCACTGGAAATAGAGTGGTGAACAGAACAGACAAACAGCCTATTTTGTGGTGCTTACGTTCTAGCGGAGGAAGACAACACATAAGATAAATAAGTAAAACACAGAGCGAGTTAGGTACTTGCTAAAGCATAAAATTAAGTGAGAATCTCATTCGGGCTACATTGGTCAGAGAAGGTGTTCCGGTGTATGAGGAAGTTAACCATGAGGATATCCGGGGGAGAAGATTCCAATTGGGAGGCTAGCATGTGTGGGTGTCTGCTCACCAGCAAGGGGGACTGGGAGTGCAGGGCACGAGCACCTGAGGTCTGGGAGTAAACAGCACCATTTCTGATGGTATCTCCTTGGTCGCCATGAGAACTTGGACCCTAAAGCTCCATGTGGTGGGAAGAGAGTAACATACTCCAATTTACTTTTATAGAGAGAGAGTCTGTCTGCCAACTTGACAAGTGACTTAAAGAAAGTAAGAACAGAAACAGAGCAACTAGCAGGAGGTTCCTGTGGCACCCCGGGTAAGAAATGACAGTGGTTAGACCTAGGACAGCAATAGACATAGTGAGAAGTAGTGAGGTTAACAGACAGACCAGATGTGGTGGAAGCAAATACCAAGAACAAAACCAAGATGTTTGGCCTGAGAGCCTGGAAGAACAGTGACGCTGTTTACTCAGATGGGATGGGAGCAGTACAGGTTTGGGAAACCAGGGGGATGCCAGGGACTTGGTCAAGTGCTTTGTACCTATTATCTCCCTCAACCCACACAACAACGCTGAGATAGACACTATTTTACCATACCCATTTTGTAGATGAGGAAACAACGCTACTATAGAACTTAAGCAACTTGGCCCAATTCTCTCAGTAGGGGGCTATAGAGCCCGAATGATCTTAAACTAGTAAGATTTTCAGTATAACTGAATGCTTAACTGCTAATAGGCTGGAAGGGGCAGATATGGTCATTTTCAAGTAATTAAACAGACATTCACAATGCTTTATTTTTAAGAGACAAGGGAAAGAGATAATCCCTGGGCATGATATAAAATAGAAGGTATGAAGTATTATAACATTTAAAAGGACATACATATATAGATTATGAATAAATGAGCATAAACAAAAGCATCAAAAGAGATATGAACCCAAATATTACCATTACCATTTACCTCTGGCATTAAGATGAGTAACTTTTATCTGTTTGTTTATCTTTGTCTTCTAATCTGCCTACAAGCAAGAAGAATTATTCAGTTTTCTTTGATGTTATAAATAAAAATTAACTCAGGAAAACTAATTTATTGTACCTATGTATTTTCTTTTTGCTCTCCCCCCTTATAATATTTATTGTGATTTAAAAGCCAAATTGCTGGAATTACTGAATTGAGAGTGAATCTATTTTCCCTGTAAGTCCTAAGGCTACATGACTATTTAGGTCTTGGGACCTAAACTGGTAAAAAGTAGAAAAGGTGAAAGCAGATAAGATCACCAGTTAGCTAGCCTGTGACTAAGAAGTAATACAGCCTGGGCCTGGATCTGCCATCCTAGCCTCGACAGTGACTGTTCTTCCCAATCCAGGCAATGCCCCTGGGAAAAGGAGGGGAAGCAGAGGCCTGCAAAAGCCTCGGAGTCCAAAACGTTTGGGAATGGGACAGGGACAGTCCCTGTGAAAGGACAGATACCAGGACCTCAGCCCAGGCTCTACAGTTCCGATGGACAATGGGTCACAGAGCAGAAAACTTCCTAGAAACTGAAAGAAAAAGAATAAAGTTTGGCACATCTGGTCAGTGGTGTTTAGTAAAAAATTGTGACTGAAGTTGGTGGCAAAGGGGATATTCTAGGCTGATAGTGAGGAGGGCTCACGCTATGTCTAGGAAGTTACAGGAGATTGTAGCAGTCAGTTAGGACAGAGCAAAGTACATTTGCTACAAATGAGGGTGAAACGTAATATGTAACAGCTCTTGGGGTTGGCCGGTCCCTTCTGGGGCAAATGTACATGTGACCCAGATGGTATATGACATATAAACCTCATTCTCAAACAATGAACTGATCTATCTTCATTCTATCTGTACTATGCTCCACACGGAATCCATGCCACTGGAGCTCTAAGAAAACCCATTTCCAGAGCACAGGTGCCTGTTATACCAGGACCTAGACTGGATTTATACTAAAGTTCCTCAGTCCCCAAAATATACCATGTGGGACCTTGGGCAAGTCTTCAGCTTTTCTGAATCTCGGTCATTTTCTCTGAGAGAGAATAACACTGCTTATTTTGAGGGTATTTGGATCAATTGCCACAATGCACACAAACAAATTCTTGTTACTCAAACACGAGCTGGTCTGGAACCTGCCATTTGGATATGATGAGAGTGACTGTTGATAGCATGAGTAAGAAGAAAAGAGACTTTGCACAAGCACCTGAGATGCCCGAACTCTTGTCTTGTTTTACTGCTGGAGAAGAGGGTGACAGCTTCCCAGCCAATAGATAATGGGACAGGTGCCCCCAACAGCTTCAGTCACATGAGGGAATTTTTGTCCTCATGGGTTTATACTTGGATAGAGTTTGAACAACATATACTTTCAAAAACTGAGATATTACAATGAGAACAAACAAATCCCTTAAAAGATAACCTCTACACAGCCTTGTTTTTCTGCTTGTGTCTGCATCCTTAACACGCAGTCTTCAATAACTCTTGAAAAACAGCTTAATGTAAAGATGGCCTGAAGCGCCATTGGAGACTGTTCTTGTGGTCGACAGTATAAGGTCAATTTACAATAAAATATAAAACATCCTGAAGCAAAGGCTCTTCTGGAACTTGGAAAGTAAATTTTATTGAATAGGAACCTGGAGAGACCTGCTTCATATCAAATGCTCTATACCCAGTGCTTTTAAAAACTTAATTACAACCATCAAAGACTTAAAAACAATTGAAAAAAATATTGGCAATAACTGTGGTTATTAACTACCTTGGGTATTAGAAGAGGGAAGAGATGAGCACGTTGATCCAATCAACTTAACGTGAAAAGAAACGCTGATGGAATTACAGTGGAGTAAAATGAGAAATGTTAGTGGAGAGTCTAGTCTGCTGAATAAAAAAATACCCCAAAATAATCAAGTTAGCATCTAGAACAGCAGTCACCAATCAGTGCAGCATTATGTCTTCGGAAATCAGACTGCAGTCACAGAAGAGAGTTAAATGCTGTAGATAACCTTTATGTTGGCAGATACCCACCTAACATAAAATCCCTAAAGCCAGAGCATCTATCAAAAGTTAAAATACAAAATAGCCTGACCTGTGGTGGTGCAGTGGATAAGGCATCAATCTGGAACGCTGAGGTTGCCAGTTTGAAACCCTGGGCTTGCCCAGTCAAGGCGCATATGGGAGTTGATGCTTCCTGCTCTTCCTTCCATCTAAAATGAATAAAGTCTTAAAAAAATATAAAATAAATCTTTTCTTAAACAGTCTTTGAAGATATAACACATACTGCTGCCAAACATCTAAAAATTTATCCCAGTACTCTCAGTGTAATCCTAGAAAAGCCACACTGGAAGATTGTGTCTGTTCCTTTCAGTGGGAAAGACAAAGTCCCTGGAACAGTTCTGAACAGAGATGTCAGGACAGGTCACAAGCAGGATCTGCTAACGCCATTCCCTTCCCTAGCTCCTTCCCTGTTGGCGTGGGATCTATTTTCCAAGAACCTACTCAGTGACTGCTCGCTCCATCAGTCTTTCTATAGCTCTATACAACTGTTCATGCCAGAATGTTCGACCTCATGTCCAAAGCCTCAGTCACTGAGCTGTGTCCATTGTGCCCCACATCCTAACTCCCCAGTGGCTCCTTTTATTCCTTCTCCAAATCTTCTCAACACCAACGGACCAATATATCCTACAACACGAATTCATCCTTACACAATCTGCCTTCTCCACTGACCTGTACTACTTCTTTCAGGCAAACATCTGATTGAAAGGACACCATGGTAGACAACATGTACCAGGATATACACATAACATGGCTTTGCTCTGAAATTAAGTATATTCCAGCCAAGCTGTGAGCACTCCCAAGTTAATGAATTCTATCTCCCCATTACATTCCACAGAAAATCCAGGGATTCACAGAGAAACCCAGAAACCTTGCCTGAGAAAGATACTACAGCAGAAAGCAGACTATAGTTACAAAAGGGAAGCAGCTCTAAGTGCGACAGAAACTACAACTCGCCATCAACCTCAGCACAAATGTATTCATTGGCCAAATGCTACCAGTCTATGTAGCGATCATTTCCCACCTGGACTACAATGTGATTAGGGAACTGAAGAAAAAAAGGCATAGAATAGTTTAGAAAGTGGGCACATTGGTGTCCCCAACCAGTCTCCCACTTCCCCTCATGCTTCCTTCTTCTCCATATTGTAGCCAGAGTGAAGTTTTCAAAGTACAAATCTGTTCATACCATTCTTCTCTCATGACTTATCACACTTGGAACAAAACCCAAACTATATATGATACTTAGCCCTGGCTGACAATGCCTCCCCGACCCACCATCCACAACCTGCTGACCTCCATGGGTCACCACGGTCCCCAAGCTCACTCTGCCACACGGCCCTTAGCTGTTCTCAGGTAAGTCTCAGGGATCGTGCACTTGCTGTCTCCTTCCTGGATGCTCTGGCCCCAAACACCTGCATGAGGTGTTTGCCTCATTTGATTCAGGTGTCTGCTTAGCCGTCACCTCATTAGAGACCTCTTCCAAACACCCTTTCTAAAACACCACCCCCTCACCACCATCCCCGACACTTTCTAACCTATTAAATGCCCTCCTTTTTCTTTATTTCCCTAATCACTACCTGGTATTATTCATTTGCTTACTGCCCATTTCAGCCGAGCCAGAATATAAGCCCCACAGGTGCCTTGGGGGCCTCTGCTCACAGCAGCACCCAGGTCTACAACAGCACCTTGCACATTGAACGTTGCTCAGTAAACAGAAGTTGAATGAATAAGTGAATTTTTAAAATAAAATTTTTAAACTGATTTGAGAGACAGAGAGAGAGAGAGAGAGAGAGAGAGAGAGAGAGAGAGAAACATGGATTTGTTGTTCCTCTTATTAATGCATTTACTGGTTGATTCCTATATGTGCCCTGACCGGGGATCGAACGTACAACCCTGGCTAAGTGGGATGATGTGCTAACCGAGTTCCTGGCCAGGGCTGAATAAATGCACTCTAAGTGAGCATTTCCTCTGGCAGACTCTGTACTGGACCGTGGGATATAAAGATGAATGACAAATAGGCTCTTGTCTTTTCCCCTGAGAAACTTAAAATCTAGCAGCGGAGACATATACAAGGAATAGAATGGAACGTGATATAAACTTCAAGTGTTCAAGGGAAACTGTGGAGAAGTTAGAGATAAGGCAGGACAAACTAGGGCCCGATTATGAAGAACCCCAAGCTTCACAAGGAGCTGGGCCTCCATCAGACCATCCACTATACATCACTAAGTAGAAATGAACAGAGGTAAAAATCTGAAATTAGAACTGACAGAACTTTGCATTTGTATAAAAGGAAATGAGAAGTTCTATGTTTCTAGGAAGTGCCACTTCCCACATAGGAGGAAGAATAAGTTGGAAGATACAGACGATAAATCTGGCATTAGACAAGTTGAGTTTGAGGGACTATGATCACCATACTAAGCCATATGATTTCTTTGGTGGCTACAAAACCCTTGACTTGGAAGTTCTACAATCCTTCTCCTTGGCCTTTTTCTTCACCAGGTGTTCACAGCACCCTACCAGCCACATGTATCACACAGAGGTGGCATGTGTTGGCTGTGACTTTGCCATGCATGAAAAGTCCTTACAAATTCTGCAAGTTTAACAGTCTTTATCATGCTTTCTTAAAACAAGGGATACCTGTTTTGCAGTGAAGTCTGATACACATGCAGAGATTTCCCAGGAATTTTTCCTAGTCAGTGGCTTGAAAGTCCAATTCTAAACGGGGAGACAACATTATTGACAATTTAAAAAAATCAAACAGGCATTCTTGCTGCTTTCTGTTTTGCAATGTCATGGAGATTCCATGTGGATATATGTATATATAAACATATATACATACAGACATGAGGGGGAGATATTAAGAATGAAAAGAAGCAAAAAAAATTTAAATGCAAAAAACTAAACTTACATTAGCAGTAAAGGATAATTACACACAACATAAGGATGGACCCAAATGTCAATGTTGTGTCTGACCTGTGGTGGCACAGTAGATCAAGTGTTGATCTGCAATGCTCAGGTCGCTGGTTCAAAACCCTGGGCTTGCCCGGTTAAGGCACATATGAGAGTTGATGCTTCCTGTTCCTCCCCCCTTCTCTCTCTCTCTCTCTTTTTCTCTCCTCTGTCTCTAAAAATGAATTAAAAAAATTTTTTTAAAATGTCAATGTCACAAATTCAGCATCAAGGTTTCCCAGCACCTCAAACATCTGGCTGAAGGATTTGCTGTTAATGTTGCTCAAATTCTAGTGACCCCATTTCTCAGTTTCAGCTTAGATTCTTCTCTAACAAGTAGAAGACAGAGAAGCAAAAAAGAAATAAGCTAATTTTTTAAAGGGCTCTAAGACTCTTAAAATCAAAACAAAATTCCCCTTTGGGATTACTGGCCAAACAAGCTAACTGCGAGTAGTGTGCAATGTGCTTCCAAAGTGGCAGACCTCCTGGCGGAGTTTGGGGGAAATGGGTCAAGACTCAGGAAAGTCAAGCAGAAAAATAGGGAAAGATGAACTCTCTGTTCAACACAATAGTCTATAACCAAAAATTTCCTTTCCGGCCCTGGCCGGTTGGCTCAGCGGTAGAGCGTTGGCCTGGTGTGCGGGGGACCCGGGTTCGATTCCCGGCCAGGGCACATAGGAGAAGCGCCCATTTGCTTCACCACCCTCTCCCCTCCTTCCTCTCTGTCTCTCTCTTCCCCTCCCACAGCCGAGGCTCCATTGGAGCAAAGATAGCCCGGGCGCTGGGGATGGCTCCTTGGCCTCTGCCTCAGGCGCTAGAGTGGCTCAGGTCGCGGCAGAGCGACGCCCCGGAGGGGCAGAGCATCGCCCCCTGGTGGGCAGAGCGTCGCCCCTGGTGGGCGTGCCGGGTGGATCCCGGTCGGGCGCATGCGGGAGTCTGTCTGACTGTCTCTCCCCGTTTCCAGCTTCAGAAAAATACAAAAAAAAAAAAAAATTCCTTTCCCCAGCATTCTGGGTCAATAAAACTGCTACAGAGTAACAGGCAAATAACTAGAAACAAGGGGTCTCTGACATGACAGAACATTTCCGTCTTCTTCAGGAGAGCTAGGGAAAGGTGTTTCGTCAATACCCGCTGCAGGTCCTCCTGCCTCTTACATGTCTGGTGTGCCACGTACACTGAGGACAGGCCTCAAGGAGGCAGACGGGAAACCAGGAATATGTCCCAGTAGAAGGACAGGGGATGGGGATGCATAGGATTATCATAACAGAAGGCAGCTTCCATTTCCCATGTCCCTATCCTGTCAACGTGGAAACCAGAGAGAGGACTTTAAAGAATACCTTAGTTACATGTCTTCTGGACAAAAAAAGCTCTTCAGCTCATAATATTCTAACATAACTGGCCCATTCAATCATGTTAGAATAAAAACAAAACAGTTGTATAGAACAACAGAAATCATCTAGACTGAGAAGCTCTCATAGCACCTGTGAGAAGAACCAGCCTCCCGAGATTGAGTCACCCACACCGCTCAGCATGTTAGGGCACGGCTGGGCTGGAACCCAGGTGGCCTGCACCCCAGCACTGGGTTATTTTTGTCCAAGGCACAAACCAACTGATTTGTTGCTATCAAACAATGTAAATATACAAGTGACTACAGTATTGGCAATAAGAACCAGTAAAACTTGAAATTAGAAAGCTTAAAGCAAAACAGATATGAGAAAAGTCCCTGCTAAGAGAATACAAACAGTAATATATTTAAAGTAAATTAGGCCTATGGTTAGGATACTTCCCTAGAACAAGAACAAAATATTTAAAATTCACAGTTTTGTGAAAAATTGGACTCATGATCATATGACTAACCTAAAGTTATATTCTGTGTCAGTAAATTATTTGCTTGCATGTAAAAATTTTGATGAAAAACCAGAAACAAAACAACAAACATTGGGAAAAACTCAGAAAACTTAACTTGACTTTGACCCATTAAATAAAAATTACTGGCACTTTTTTTCCTAACATGCTTTTAAGAAAAGAAGTTTAGAAGTTAAAAGTTTAAAAGTCAAAGCAGAAACTTAAGTTTGGCAGCCAACAGAATGTACTTAATAAATTTGAAGCATCTCACTTTTAAAGTCTATTCCTATCTATTTAGCCTCTTCAAACTAAAGCAAACTAAAAAAGGTCTTCCATAAAATTAAATGCAGCCCAGGTCATCATTTCAAATTTAGCTAAATCTCTAGGATTGCCAAACCAGTCCCTAATGAACACTGGCCACTTAAACAACTTCCTTTACAGAAGTTAAGAGAGGTCTTTCCTGGCAGAGCCAGGAATTGCTTTCATTTCTATTTGCAGATACGTAATTTGCAAGTCCTTATAAACATACCAAGAAAATACTAATCATTTCTGATAGATTAAGTTCAGCATAAACTCTGCCTGTACTTTGTTTTCTAGATTTATAATGATTTCCCTAATATTCAACCATACTGTGGGTCATGAAGAACAGTCCATTACAGAGAAACTCATTCCTTAACCAATCAGTTTCCAACTCCCATGCATGCATGGAAGCCACCAAGATGCTCCGGTATAGGAAAATCAGACACCAATGACGAGGGACACGTAGGTGTTTCATTTGCTGCAGGCATTCCAAGCACACAGCTTGCTTGAGGTGATCTATGTTCATTTTAGAGCTAGGGAAATGGAAGCCACTTTAGATCCACCAGACACTAAAAGAAGGTGCCTATTAAAAATCCTGAAATGGAATAGCCATATATTGCTTTAGTTGCTACACATCCTAGAAGGTGAGAAGCCACACAGGTTCATCTGCACTGCATCTACACAAAGTCATTCCTTGAGGGTATGATTTTCCCAAAAGCCCAAACCACTCTGGAATAGCTGTTCTGAATTTCAGGGGTGAAACCTCTTTAAATACACATTACTAAGGTTCCAGATGTTAGATCAATTGTCAACAATTTATTTGATAGGTTAACACCAACAAGACTGGATGGTTTATCTGAGGTTCAATAATCTGTATATATTCTTGTAAAGCATCTGAAGGTTTTCCTTCCTGTGGAATGAGAACAGAAGAACAGCATCTCAAACAACCTTACTCACCATTCCATACACTCCTGTACAAAACAGGCAACAAACATGGCATTTTCTTAAAGCTGCAAGAGCTTTAGTTGAGTATGTATGTAGTTTTAAAAAAAAGTGGGGGAGTAATATGCTTTGATTCCACTGCTTCATACATTTCATTTCCAAACACTCCGTATTAGACCTCTGCAGTGCCTACTCCTCAATCACTGAATCTAAGAGCTTTTACTTTACTTACTTGTATTTTAAGAGCAGCCACTGAATCAACCAGAGTCCTACAAGGATCATGCCGTTAATTTCACAAATAGAAAAGGCCCACTGCACCCGGTTAAAATGGTCAAAAAACGTGTCCGGTAGTGGAGGCTGCACCTCCTTAGGAGGCACTCGTTCATGGACGACCGAGATCATCACTGTGGTGAGAACGAAACAGGAAAGTGCATAAAGGAAGGCCAGGAAAGTCTTGCCCCACTCCATGGGGTACTGGGAGCGCTCCGGTTCTGGCATGGGGATCTTGATCATCTCCTTCCTGTACCCATTTGGCATCCCGTTGGGTTTGACCTTGATGCTGAAGCTGCTGTTAGGTGCAGGGATGTCGGTGCCAATGCTGAGGTGCCCGTTGGCATGGCCGTTCTTGTGTGCTTCGATGTGGTGCTCCATTTTCAGGGTCTCGATCATGTCCAGGAGCCGCTGCCCGTTGTCGGAGGAGACTCGGCACAGTGGGGGTTTTGTGAAATCCTCCGGGGTCAGGTTGATCAGGTCCCGGCCTGCGAAACGTTCCAGAGGCTCACAGTATTCTGGCATGGCATTCTCCAGCAGCCAGTCTGCCACCTTCTTGGGTGACCAGTAAACCACTTCCTTCATTGTACTGGCAGACAGTGAGCAGTCCCCAGCTGGCTCCCGGCAGGTCAGCAGTCACCGTTCCTACAGAGCAGGACGCTGTCCCTCCGTGGCGTACTCATCCTGTTGGGCCTCATGACAGAGACTTGGGTGGCAAGATGGACAGGGCAGTTTTTAAACACCTCATGTAGCTGTCCAGGGTTCTTGAGTTCCCAAGCATTCATTTACCTCGTTTTTCAACAAGGTTCTTCCTTCTGTGGAGGAAAGAGGAAAAGTCAAGATATTCGGACTTCCAAATCAATCCCCTCAAAATGCAAAACCTTAATATGCATATGGAAAATAGAAAACCAGTTATTGATAAAAGTCTGTAGTTCTCAGACATGTATTAGTTTAAGGGACTACTGATTCCCTGGTTAGTCTTTCCTGAAAGAATATTAAATAGAGCTGACAATGGATAAAGTCAATGATGCGTTTTCTAAGAAATAATTCAACAGTGCTATGAAACAGCTTAGTACGGATCAGTTATTCTGTGTGCACGTGCTCCCTGGGATCATCTGAAAGAAGATGGCAGATTTGCTTACTTACTATTCTACTGGTAAAGAAATGTTTTAAAAGATAGATAACATACAGCAACTTAATAGACACCATAGAAATGCTGGGCTTCAAGATAATTTGATCCAAGAATTTTCTATTTTTTTCACACACAAAAAAACAATGAATCCTCTTTTCCAAATGTGTGTGGACCCCCAAATCTATAAAAGTGTTACAGACGCAGCTGCTTGGGTTGAAACACGGAGGGAGTGAAGGACCAGTGAAGTCCGCTCCGATGACTCTTCCCCTCTCAGCCCACAGGGCGTTCTGGGGAATCCCCAAATCAGTGATCTGATTCAACTCCCTCATTTATAAAGTTGGAACCTAAGTTCCAGGAAGGTCAGGAAACTTGCCAATGGTCAAGTGGCAGCCTGCATGGAAGAGCTGTAAGTTAAGTTTCTGAGTCCAGTGCACTGTTTATTAACATACTTAGCCGTATGTGGCAAGAACTGACTCACAAAGCAGGGAAGATTCAAAAGCAGAATTCAAAACTTTATAAATGTATATAAGTATAAATATAAACTTATTTATTATTAATGTAGTTATTCTTATTTGAACACAACTATGGTTAATGAACATAACATTTGCATAAAACAATTAGGAAAAAATACATCACATCTTAACTGAAATTATACTTGGTGACAGGCCTGGGGCATTTTTTACTTTTCTTCCACCTATTTTTCTTGAATAAGTGTGCATTACTTTTGTAACAATCATTTAAAAGGAAAATCAAGTACAAGGACTAAAGTTTTGCTACTCTGAGAGCTGCCTTTTTGGAATAATGATTTTAAGCCGCTTATTAAGAAACAGGACTCCCAAGGAACTTTGGCCCTACCCCTTTTCTGCCCAAGAGATACAGATTAAAAAAAAAACCAGCTCCAGGAATGAAATCTTAGCATATATCCCTTGGCATAAGTGTCATAATTAGGAAGGCTTCATACAGGGATCTGTTGGCTAACTATCCCGTTTCCCACTGGTTCTGAGTCACCCAGCAAGAATTCGTCTGCATGTGTGTTCCCTGTTCCCTCAGCTCCCTGTAAATCAGGCGTCCCCAAACTACGGCCCGCTGGCCGCAATGCGGCCCCCTGAGGCCATTTATCCAGCCCCCACTGCACTTCTGGAAGGGGCACCTTTTTCATTGGTGGTCAGTGAGAGGACCACTGTATTTGGCAGCCCTCCAATGGTCTGAGGGACAGTGAACTGGCCCCCTGTGTAAAAAGTTTGGAGACCCCTGCTGTAAATCACCCCTTCTCACTGCTGAAACACAAGGCCCCTCCCCTCCTTTTTCTCCTTTGTCCAAAATGTCACCTGTACTCGATGTTATCTTAGTGTCTTTGGAGTTTTAATACCTATGTGAATTCCTCATGTTCATGTATTAAAAACTTGATTTTTCTCCTGTTAATCTCTCTGTTAATCTGATTATTGGCCTAGCCTTAGAAGAACTTAGTAGATGGGGAAAAATATTTTTTTTAGCCCTCACACAAGAAAAGTTAAACTAAATTAGCTAGCTCTATAACAAAGCCTTGTTACTGTAACACGGCCTTCCGTGGAAGGGAGGCTGCAGTTTGACTCAGCATCTCCCATGCATTAGGTTAGCTCAGCTACTCATCTGTAAAATGGTTATAATCAAATATCTCCTTCACAGGATTGTTGTTGGTACTTAAAAAGCCAAATGTGGAAGTTGATGATACATGACCTAGCTCTAAAGGAGGTCTGTTGGCATTCATATCCTATTCTTTCTTATATTTTCTATCATATCTAATAGCTACTGTCCACTATATCTCACTATGAAAACACCTGCCCAACAGAGGACTCTTTTTTTCCTCAAATGATGGATGTTGTGTTAATTACAAAAACACTTGCACAGACTTGTAGATTTAGGAGCTAGAAATTACTGATGGCAGTATTTCCTTAAATACATTTTGTGGAATAATAATCAGATAAAATGCTCGTTTAAAAAAAACAATCCAGATAAGCCTGGGAACCACACAGCATAATCTCTCCTAGTGACACATCACATGTTCAAGCTCCAGGAAGTCCCCCAGTAAAGAAACTGTTTCCCGGGATCTCTCAAAATGACTTCATTAAGACTCTCCTGCTCCCCTGCCCCCGCTATCTCCCCTTAACTCCTCATGACCCAAACCAGACCTGGACTCAGGTCTCCTGATTTCAAAGTATAAACTCACCCCTGCTGAACCCCCGAAGCTGACTCTGGAATGACAACGTCCACACTTCTGATTTCCTGCTCTGAACAACAACCAGTCAAATGGCATAAACCTTGCTAAAGAGTGGGGCAGTCTCTCTCTTGAGCATCCACACTGCTGTACGTGTTTCCTATGACACGCCCTGTGGGTGAGTGGCTGTCTAGACACCCCAGGAGCCTGAGTGACTGTGGTAGGGCTTCAGTCTGAAGCAACCATGTCTCACATTAGCAGGGCTCAGAATTCCTCAACTGATGTCTGCTCAATAACTCCAGAAATGTTCCTTATATGGCTTAACATTTCTTATATGGTTCCTTATATGGAAAAGAAAGCTATAGAAAATGGCACTGATGTTGAAAAGTACTTTAAAACAATGCTGGTGGTTGAGGAGAATCAGGTGGGCATTCTCCAGAGAGAAATATGAAAACAAAGAGAATCTCTGACCACTTCAGAACCACTGCAGAGAGGTTGCGATTGTCAAGAGCTGCCCAGAGTGACAAGACACACGAGCCAAATGGGAGTCCTGGCAGGAGATCCTGAGGAAAGGGGATCTCCTGGCATCAGAACCCAAGCTTCTTCCTAAACACTCCTCAGGAGAATCAGGTTAACAGCCAAAGGATGTCTCAACATCTTGAAGTGGCTACAACTCTAAAGAAACGTTTTCGGTGGAAAGTCCAGGCCCATAAAAATGAACATGTATTTTTCATGTAGATTCTTCATTATTTCCTTTGTCTAACACAGGAAGTCTGCCAGGAGGGGAAACCCCCTCAGAACCACAAAGACCAGGCTGATGCCAAGGTGTTATTTTACTTCTCCCTGATTGAGGACCCGTCAGACAATCTCCTCTTCAGAGATAATAATCTTTAAAATAGAAAAATATCCAGTGGTAGGAGACAATCTAGGCCATTAGACAGACACATTACACACACACACACACACACTCTCTCTCTCTCTCTCTCTCTCTCCCTTTCTGGTATTGCTAACCTCCATCCAAACAAAGGAACACTAATCTTGGAAAGGTAAAGGTGAGTCCATCAGGCAGTTCTTGATAGCCAGAGAAACTCTAAGAGACAGCAAGAGAAGTAAATGGCTCCCATTAATAACTAGGACAACAAGCCTGTCCACCCCTTCAGAGAGTCCCTTAGAATTCCCCATCTACTCCTCTTCAACAAGTCCAGGCTCTTCCCTCAGTCTTTAAGGTTTTTCTGTGCAGAGACTTCATAGACCATTCCACTTCACAATTCTTTCCCCCTCCCTGATTTCGTCCATCACTAATATCTGTGACACATAATATAACCTAACTGTCATGTGCATGTGGTGTGGCAGAGACAGTGCCAGCTGTGAGTTAGGGACCTGCAGTTAAGACCCAACTCAGCTACTTGCCTTTTTGACAAGGTCCTTTCACATCTCCACACTTCAGTTCCCTCTGGGAAACAGAATTACCAACTACCTACCTGTCTTCACATGGGCTGCTACTGCTGTGACAAACCAATCATTTAAAAAAGGTATAAGAGAAATTAATTACTCCAAGAAACATGTCTTGTTCTTTTCATAACATCCTGCTTCCTTTCTGCCGCCCAAATGGGTCATAGTGACATGTCATAAATATTTATTGAAGCCGACACTTCCAAATGACATTTTTAAAAGCCTAACCATTCCAATACATGAGTAAAAACAGCCCTCCAAATTTCATGAGAAAACAACCCTTTATTTGTCAAGCAAGCTTTGAAAATAAACACACACATTTTCCTTCAGCTGATGCTGAAATGGTACAAAAGGAGGAAAGCTCATTAGGAAAGTAAGCTGTTGGACAGCTATTCAGTAAGTCAAAGGCCACTGCTGAAAGGTGTGGACTTACAGACTCCAGAGCCCCCGCGTGCAAGCAGGGGTGAGAACATGGCTCTCCCCTGAACTCACACACTCAATTTAGATGGACTATGAACTATACTGTGCTGTTTCTGAAAAAATGCCAAGTGTTTGCACATCCACAAAGGTGGGCTTAGAAAACAGCTACTGCTACCATCACTCAGAAAAGCCACCCAGAACCCATACTGGAAGAATGTTAAGAAATAATGCATAGCTTAAATCAGGGGTCCCCAAACTGCGGCCCCCTGAGGCCATTTATCCGGCCCCCACCGCACTTCTGGAAGGGGCACCTCTTTCATTGGTGGTCAGTGAGAGGAGCATAGTTCCCATTGAAATATTGGTCAGTTTGTTGATTTAATTTACTTGTTCTTTATTTTAAATGTTATATTTGTTCCCGTTTTGTTTTTTTACTTTAAAATAAGATCTGTGCAGTGTGCATAGGGATTTGTTCATAGTTTTTTTTACAGTCCGGCCCTCCAATGGTCTGAGGGACAGTGAACTGGCCCTCTGTGTAAAAAGTTTGGGGACCCCTGGCTTAAATCATTAGACATATTTCTCATAACTGGGAAGAAGGAATAGAAGATGAAAAACTGTATATAAACTTTTTATAATAAAATACCACAGAGTCTGAAGGACAGAGAGGGACTGGAACTCTTGCTCATCTGAAACTTTTAGACCTAAGTAAACTAAAAACCAGGGAGATGGTAATTTGTCTAAGATCTCATACATACATGCTCCTGGTTCTAGACAAAAATCCAAAGTGCTTACCAGGGCTCTTCCACTGCAAAAATATACATCAGGCTCACAGGTATGAACACAAAGAAAGGACAATCTAACATGTCTTTAAAAAAATATTCTAGAGTCCTGCCCTGGCCAGATAGCTCAGTTGGTTAGAGCGTCATCCCAAAATGCAGATGTTGCCAGTTTGATCCCTAGTCAGGGCACACACAGGAGCAGATCAATGTTCCTCTCTCTCTCTCTCTCTCTCTCTCTTTCTCTCTCTCTCTTAATCTCACCCTTCCTCTCCTTCTAAAATAAAATAAACATTTTTTTTTAAAATTATGGGATCCAAAATGATAACAGGCAGGAATGACAGCATATTCCTTACATAGTCTAACTAGGGAAATACAAATTTGCTGAATATGATTTGGCTCCAATTCTTAAAATAGATATATTAGTCTTTAATATTATAAAACCCATCAGGTAATATGCCATGGCACACTAGAAACTATTTCATTATCAAGGAGAGATTTCTAAAAACAGGAAAAATAAAGCAATTACTCTGGTAATGAAAAAAACATCAACCAAGCAAAACCACTGAATAGATCATTTATAAATATTTGTTCATTCTTACTCAAAAAGAATCTTTTATACAGTGTGTCCGTCAAGTCATGGTGCACTTTTGACCGGTCACAGGAAAGCAACAAAAGACAACAGAAATGGGAAATCTGCACCAAATAAAAGAAAAACCCTCCCAGTTTTTGCAGGATGATGTGGCAGCATGTGCGCATGCGCAGATGATGACGTAACACCATGTATACAGTGGAGCAGCCAATGGCCATGCCAGTCGAGATGTGGACGGTACAGAGGAAAGTACAGTGTGTTCTGTGGCTCACTAAATTCGAATCCGTGACCAAAGAGCAATGTGAATATTGGCACATTTATAATGAAGCACCACCACATAGGAATAACATTACTCGGTGGGATAAGCAGTTGAAGGAAACGAGCAGTTTGGTGGAGAAACCCCATTCTGGTAGGCCATCAGTCAGTGACGAGTCTGTAGAGGCTATACAGGATAGCTACCTAAGAAGCCCTAAAAAATCTGTGCGTGAGCCCACATCGAACTGCACTGAATAGGTATGAAACTCGGAGAGTTTTCCTTTTATTTGGTGCAGATTTCACAGTTCTATAATCTTTTGTTGCTTTCCTGAGACCGGTCAAAAGTGCACCATGACTTTACGGACACACTGTATTATCTTTTTATCTGCCATTGTCTAGAAATAAAACATTGTGGGGGAAAAAAAACTACCATATGAAATACACACTGAATACCAATTTTCAAGAATTAGACCACCACTAAATGCACAATACAACTACCGTGGGAGCAGCTGCTCAGAAAATCTGAGTTCTAATTAACTTGCTTACTTGCTCTGTCATTAACTTGTACCTCAAACCCCAGTGCCTCAGTTTCCTATAATGAACTAACTCCTTCTGCTCAAACCATTGATAAGGGAATTTATGCAGACCTTACGGTGCTTTGGAAAACATAAAGCAATACATAAAAATGTAAGAAATTTTTATACTGAATGTAATTTATTCTTCGAAGATTCAATGAACTTTTAAAATGAGTGCCATGAAATTATGAGCTGAATTTTTTATTACTTTCTTAAGGCAAAATGGACACAAGACTGAACAAACAAAGCTGACATGTCAGTGAAGAATCTAAAGGAAGGTTCCAGATGTTTCTAAATGCTGATAATGGCAAATGAAAGAAGGAAGTAGTGCGTGTGTAATTAGTTTTACAAGCATACAGTCAACTAAACTTTCTGCTTCGTGCATCAAATCTCTAGGAGCGACAGCAAAGCAACAGGAGCATACACATTATTTTCCTCTACTAGCTTATAAACGGAATCCAAAAACAAAATTTGGTGAGCATGTAATATTGTATAATTTCGCTCAGATTTTATAACAGAAAATGATATGCGTAGACCTTGTTAAAGAGTGATGCAAATTAAGAAGGGATACTCTTTTATTATTATGAATCAGATGAAATACTTTTTTGTAAACACTTCAAGTCCCGATAAAAGTCTTGACATCTTCTAGAACTTTCCATAAAAGTCAGTTATTAGACCTTTTAGGGCCAGGTAGCCCGCTGAAGTACTTATGAGGTAGGTGTTTAATTCTCCTCTGACTCAATTTGCATAGCTCCTGAATGCTCTTCTCCAAATCAATTTAATTAGCTGTAATTTTGTTGCTGTTATTCAGCATTTAAAGAGTAAACCGAAATAGGCAGAATTCATAAAACTGCATTTATCTGAAGAAGAAAAAAAAATGTCTAGAATAACAATCACACAGTCTCAGCTGGAGGCCTACATATTCATTTCCATCTACAGTTGGGGAAATTTTAGATTACTTTTGATGCCTTAACCTTGAAATTGTCCTTTATTTTAAATTGCTGTTACATGCAGTGTTCACAATTCCATAGACCGTCTGGTTAGCAGATAAAATTGGCCCTTCTGAAACAGCTCCTTAAACTAAAGTATACATTCAGCTATTTTGCTCAGACATGAGAAAGATGGGCATTGAAGTGTACATATTTGCCTTTCGGTACATTCTGTGCTGTTCAACCTCGGGCTGTTAGCAAAGCCTCCTGTGATAGCATCTTGTGGTCTCCTCCACACCTTGTTTATGTAATGACGTGATACTTAGATTTCACAATATCTGAAATGTATTCTTTCGCAGCAGCTGCCCTATACGTTTCCTGATAGCCTTCCTTTTTCTGCTCCCCTACCAAAATGACCCGTTCCAATGTAGTAGCCCTCAATGCTCCGGAGAAAAAGAGATGATTTTTGGCTGTCAAAATTAGTAGCTACAACATATTGACAAGAAACCTGCCCCATCAATTGTATACTATAAATCATGGCTCTAGTTCTCTGACAGTATGAAATAAAAAACTGTTCTATCAATTTCATGGAGAGCCCTGCCATCAGCAAGACAGCTAACTCCATTTCCCATACCCCAAGCCTCAATTTGAGTCATTCTGTCAAGGAATGTAAATATTTAGTAACCAGAAAACTCAAAGAATGATTTATTATGGCAAAAAATTAGAAACAACCTAAAACTTCAACTGTGAGATGTGATTAAATACATCATTATACAACAGAATATTAAGCTGTATCACTTCTCGGCCTTTTGGCTAAGATCAAGTGCAGAAGATTAAGCCGTGGTTCATCAGAGATTGGATAGAGATTGCAAAATATAATGATTCCATTTTTGTAAACATGCATGTACTACAAAAACCCATAGGAAAAAAAGTATAGAGGGTGTATATCAACTTATTACTTTGGGTGATAAAATTATAACATAATTTCCTGCTCTTATTTTTTCCAGCATTTTCTGATCAACACATACAATTTGTGTTTAGAAAAGGATTCTTTTTCTTTTTCTTTTAAGCACATTCTGTGTTTTTAAACATGTAGGCTGCATTGTAAAAGTAAGAATCGATGCTGCCTGCATTAGCTTTCTTTAAAAACATGAAATAGGCTTGCTGATTTCTCTAAATTAGTGGGACCTTTGCCCTCTATGTATAATTAGGTTCCCAAGTCCTCATACTCCCAAAACAGAATGGTCCCAGGAGAAGAGCCAAACCACCAACAAATATAAAGCTGAAATCTGAACCTAAGTGCATAAAGACATTCTAGCTTCAGATATTTCCCATCGTTCCAGAGGGAAAACAACAAACTATCACAACTGTTCTACCACCTACATTTTCTTCGGTATCTATCTACCCAGCCGACTGCCAAATGTGAAAGACCATCTGAAAACTCTGCCTTGTTGACAGTACAATAAGGAAAAGTCTGTAGGGCTTAAATGACAGCTAATCACTCCCACTTTTGCCTGGGAGTTCATTCTCAGAACCCAATTATCAAAACTCTGAAGATGATCTATTCCCATTCAACTGATTAACTGTCCCTCTAAGTCTGAAACCAGCAGGGCCATTTTAATATTCACCTAGTTCATCCACAGTCCTCGGTAGCAGGCTCACTCTAGCAACACTCAAGAATGTTAGGACATAATGTTTTCAAAATCACTGGCTTTCAAGTTCAGCTGATGTGCACAGAGGTGATCTCATCCACCCCAAGAAGCCTGGGAAAAAGACTCCCTATCTCAATTACACTTCACTCCATTCTTTTCCTTTCTTCCCAGTCTGCTCTTTCAAAATGAAAGCTAAAATCCTTCCACTTCACATTAGCTCAGCTGGAGTAAAAGATGGTGATTCCTTTGAATCTATCACACAAGTATATCAGGGAAAATAAAGAAGTCAAATGCCTTAAAAAAAAGATAAGGCCATGCTTTTAATATCCTCTCTCTCTTTTTTTAATTCATTCATTGAATTTAGAGACAGGGGAAGGAAGAGAGAAACAATGATTTGTTGTCCCACTTATTCATGCATCGATTGGTTGATTCTTCTATGTTACTGACAGGGAATCGAACCTGCAACTTTGGCTTTTGGGACGATGCTCTAACCAACTTAGTTACCCAGCCAGAGCCTCCTCTCCTTGTTTTTAAGTATTCTAAAGCTTATTGGCAGCCTGGTGTAGTTTAACTGCCTCAGTTAACTCGTCTGTAAAGTAACAGGAATCCTGCATTCCTGCAGGGCTGCAATATGGTTTAGAAATCTAAGATGCCACTGAGTGTAGGCATAGTAACAGGAGCTGTCAAGGGATCTACGGGAGGGAAAGTCCAGATCCGTCCTCTTTTCCTCTCTGCTGCAGACAATCCAATAGTGGTCAGTCAAGAGACCAGGGATGGGGATGGTGACAGAGCCAGCATCACAGATGAGGAACAATCACCCTGCCCCACCACTCTTTGTTGCAAGTGCAGTCCAGCTAAGTCACAGAGGATAGAAAATGGAGGGCACTGAGCAAACCAAGTAAGGCACGCCACACTCAATGTACTTTAAATTTAATATTTTTTAACGGCAAAAATAGACAAAAAACCATACAAACTGCATCTGGCCCATGGGATTGCCACTTTGTGTCTCTCTCGCCACCTCATCCACTATACTTACGGTAACTGGCCACTAATTCCTAAAGATTCCGCCTTGAAGGCGCTCTCAAATCTGCTCCTTTTCCTATCCCTGTTTGCTTCTGCTTAAGATTCTGCTTCCAGTCTGACTCAACGGCAACCCACTTCCATACTGCTATTGGATGGGTCTTTTTGTAAATAACGTGATCTCCCCACTTGATGCTTAAAAGCTTGATGGGTCCCACAGCACGCTGGACAACAGTCCTTAGCTTAACACCAAGGCCTTCCACAGTCCAGCCTAGTCCACTACCTTTACCTTCCGGCCTTTCCCTGCAAGCACGGGGACTACACTCATCTGGGTAGCAGTTTCCTTCATGCCATTCATTGCACACCTCCTATGTCATTCTTCCCTCCTTATACTTTTGTTCTTTTTGGATTATCACCTTCAGAGAGCACAGTCTCATTTGTGTTGGAATCTAGAGGGCCTACCACACAGTACACACTTAATAGATGTATGTGGAACACATGAATCAATGAGAATGCAAAGGAGACGGCTTCTCATCCTATAACACGCCCCAGTGATATGTATCTTTTTGGTACATTAAGCATATGAAAATCTATGTAAATATAACTGCTAAATTTTTAATATCACAATCCATTTCAAAATAAATAGATAAAACTTCCCATGCATCAAAAGAAGAGGAATTTCAAAGCTAGAGTGAAAAAGATAGAAGCTAACACATACAGTGCAGAGGGGTATCAGCCTTGGGCCCCAGCAGCTAGGAGCTGGAGTTGTAAGATCCAAGTCTGGGCAGAAAACATAGCCTGAGGCCAGATCCAGGAAGAAAACTGGAACACAGACCTCTTTTTAAAAAAAAAAAAAAAATTAATCCTGACCTGTGGTGCACAGTGGATAAAGCATCGACCTGGAAATGCTAAGGTTGCCGGTTCGAAACCCTGGGTTTGCCTGGTCAAGGCACATATGGGAGTTGATGCTTCCAGCTCCTCCCCCCTTCTCTCTCTCTTTTCCTTTGTCTCCTCTCTATATAAAAATGAATAAATAAAATCTAAAAAAAGTTAAAAAATGTTTTTGAATTTATTGATTTTAGAGAAAGAGGAAGGGAGAGAGACAGAAACATCAATCTGTTTCTGTATGTGCCCTGACCAGAGACTGAACCCACAACCTTTGCTTATTGGGATGATGCTCTAACCAACTGAGCTATTTGGCCAGGGCTAGAATGTAAACCCTTGAATAAAGCAAGGATCTCTAAAGGACTAGAAAAACCGCACCCAAGAAATGAGCACACGATAATGCGAACTCCAAATCTACACCATCTGCATGCTGTAGAATTTCCAGGCCAAACAACGCAAATACGCAAATACAAAAGACAAGGAGATGCAAAATGGTTCCTTAGAGACCCTTCAACAGCAAGAGTTCACAGGACTCCTGGGGGGGGGGTAACCTCTGCTTAGAACAAATAAACAATTAAAAATTATAAATCACCTGAGAAAATCACCACCACAATGTAGATTTGGCAGGTGTGACAAACAGGAAGTTTGCCAAATGTGAAAAAAATCTTCACAAATATGAAAAAATAAAATGAGTTTGAATAGGCTGTGGAATGAGTATATTAAAGAGGTAAAAGAAAAAATTGAAAGAGAAAAAATTGAAAGAAAAAAGAAAAAAGAATGAAAGAAAAAAGACATGACAAGGGGAGGGAGGGAGGGAGGAGACAGGTGTTTAAATAAGGTGTAGGAAAATCTCAGGTTCTCCTTGGCTTGTAACCTGCTGATACCTCAGGAGGAAAGGCGACAAAAGTAAAAGGTTAAAGGAGGTCATAAAGGAAGAGAAATCAGCAAAAATATAAAGTATGTAAATTGAAAGGTTTATTCAAAGCTCAAAAACTTAAGCAATCTAGCACTCATATATTCTTTTCAGAGCTGGGGGTGTTGGTGGAAGAAAGGGGAAGAGAAAAAAAACTGAATCCAGTCAATCAAAAGATGAATCAGACTTCAAAAAAGAAGTATAACTGAACATATGCATTAGTTTCCACTGCCTGTTAAAATTCTCCTGAAATGACAGTACAGGGATTACAAAGAAAAAAAAAAGGCAAAAAAAGGCAAAGTGACTTAAGAAGAAGAGTCAGCAGCAACTCAGTTTAGGAAGTTGGGAAACAGATGGACTAGTGACTAACTTAGAAGACCCAAGAAAACACCCTGAGCCAGCAAAGAGGAAAAGTGAGAAGCGATGCGATGTGCGTAACAGAAGGCTTAAAAGGTTGAGGAATGGGTGGCACAGGTCCCTTACAGAATGGGGTGAAGGTGGAGCTAAAAATAGAATGATTGGTTGAAAGAAGTTCCTTCCAGATTTGCACTTTGCACAGATGAACTGCCTCTCCCTCACACAAGAGAAGACTGCAAGCTTACTCCCTGGAAAAGCGAGGTGGAGAGTCTGTACTAGGGGACGGCACACAGTTGAATGCGGGAGAATGATACTAAAAACAAAGGGCTGGGTAAAAATTGCAAACAGATGTTAAGTTGGATCTGTCCTAGACTTTTACACACACAGAATACTGGGAGCCTGGAAGAAAACTTCCTAGTATGACAGCCAGAGATCAGAAACAAAATATTAAAAAAAAAAAAAAAAGAACTTGGAAGAACCAGGCTAAGTAGGGAAATAATAATGTTAAAAAACAAACAAAAAACTAATGTTCTCAAAGATGTATAAAGCAACAACTAAATGAACTCCCCTTTCCCTCCCCCCCCCAAAAAAAATCCAGAGAATTAAAAATATATACCAAGCTCTTGGAATTCATGCTAAATATAAAAAATTCACTAGAAACAACAGAAAGAAAAGTTAAAAAATCAGAAACTAGAACAAGACAGAAAGATAGAAAATTGAGAGAAAGCTAAGAACACTTAAAAGCAACGTAGGAAGTTCATTATGTGAATAGTAGGAGCACAGGAAAAGAAAAACAGGGAAGCAATAAACTAAAAAAAAATCAGTCAAGAAAATTTCTTACAACTCAGGGGGACTTGAATTGCTGAATTGTAAGGGCTCATCAAGCATCCAAGAACAATAGCTAATAATACAAAATACATTTCTGTTACTATTATTCTGCATTAAATTATTTTCCAGGAAACGAGAAAAAGAAATGTTCAAGAACGGCCCAGCCCCGATCTTGCTGTTCCCCATCCTGGATACATTTTCCCATCTTACCCTGACCTCAGCCTGCAATCTCCACCCTTGGACTTCCTTCCTGGTATTTCTGTCCCTGATCAGAAGAGACACTGGGAATTTAAAACACAAAGACAACGTTCTTGGTATTGAAGGGTGCAAAATATGCCACTTTGGTATAGAATTATTTTGAACTGAAGGCATTGAGAAGAAGCAGACACAAGAAAACCTCTCTGCCTTCTATTGATCTAAAAGCAGGATTTGAATTTGTAAAAGTACTCCCCTTCCCCTCTCTTCCAGAAGGGCAGCAGTTCATTACTGGAGACAAGCCTGGACTCTTAGCCCAGGGAAATCAAGGATTGCAAGGAAGGCAAGTGTAGGTCCCCTCTACCTTTACCTCCATACTCAAAAAAAGATGCATTAAGCATTTTTTCCTGACAACACTTACGCCGATTCTTAAAAATGAATATCCAAAAAAAAAAAAAGAATATCCATTAATTCATCAACTTCTCTCCAGTCACCACTGAGCATGACTTCTTGGTTCTACCTCATAATTTTCCAAATTTCCAGGGTTCATCTGAGCTTCTTTAGCAATTGGTGGATGGTTAATAGCAACAAAGCCCACCTACCAACAAGGGATGTTGGCCAGTCCTGGAACAAAGGCTCAGGTTGTAAAGGAACTACAGTTCCAGATCTAGACTAAGGTAAACTACCACCAGGGGGCAGCAAAAAGTCTATGAAATTACATACTCATCCAGACACCCTTTCCAAGCTGTAAAGGATTTTGAAGATACCTTCCAAAAGCCTAAGTAAGCAACCCCAGTAGGTCACAAAGCGACGAGAACTAAAAACCCCGTCAATTATTGCTCTTTCTTTCTACACTTTCAACATGGCCATTACCAGAGTTTTTCAGGCAAACATACTGCATACACGAACTATTACGAAGTCTCACCTAAACAAGGCCATGTCCAGGATGTAGTACCTCAAAAAAAGTACAAAAGCCTGCAATTAAGAAACACACCATTTACCTAAGGCAACCCTAAGACAATCACTGTAAATATTTATCCTTACCTTATGTAAAACTTTATTAAACTTCATTCTCTGACTTCTGTAGCTATAACTAATACAACAAAATTACTCTTGCAATAAATTAAGCAATGATACAGTTAAACTATAAAGATATTAAACTACCTAAAAGGTAAAAATGAGTTAATAAAATGCATGATAAAACAATAAAAAATAGTAAAAGACCTGAACAAGCATGGCTAGACTATTCCGCATTAGATGAAATAAGTTCTTTATTCTTAAAGAGCCTTGAACATATATCACTGTGTTATGTCATACTGAAACAAGTTCAATGAGAGTATAGAAAGTGTTCTCTCAAGTTCACTTGCATTTATGAAGTACATAACATGTGATAGCAAGTGTATATAAACATAAAACACAGTCAGAATACTCCATAAATGAAATCAAGACAAATGATAACACAAGATAAAATATTATTTAATCTGTCACAGATCTCAAATATGAAGCGCTCTTAAAAATCAGTTAAGAAAAAAACTTTAAACAAGGATTGCAAATAGATCAAATGTGCTTCTCCACCCTTCCCCTCTCCTTTCTCTCTCTCTCTCTTTGCCTACCGCAGCCAAGGCTCCATTGGAGCAAAGTTGGCCCGGGCACTGAGGATGGTTCCATGGCTTCCACCTCAGGCACTAGAATGGCTCCAGTTGCAACAAAGCAACACCCCAGATGGGCAGAGAATTGCCCCCTAGTGGGCATACCAGGTGGATCCCAATCGGGCAATTGTGGGAGTCTATCTCTCCACCTTCCCGCTTCTCATTTCAGAAAAATACAAAAAAAAAAAAAAAATAAGAAATAAAAAAAGAGTAATAGAATTCTCAGCTGGGAAAATATACTTCTTCTTTTAATCCTACCATTTCTTCCTTTTAGACTTACTAGAGTAGGAGAAAAAATAGCCCTGAGCTCTTTTGGGCTCTGTAAAAACTTAATTTCTTTTTTTTTTTTTTTTCCAAAGCTGGAAATGGGGAGAGACAGTCAGACAGACTCCCGCATGTGCCTGACCGGGATCCACCCGGCACGCCCACCAGGGGCGCAGCTCTTCTCACCAGGGGGCGATGCTCTGCCCCTCTGGGGCGTCGCTCTGCCAACCAGAGCCACTCTAGCGCCTGGGGCAGAGGCCAAGGAGCCATTCCCAGCGCCCAGGCCATCTTTGCTCCAATGGAGCCTTGGCTGCGGGAGGGGAAGAGAGAGACAGAGAGGAAGGAGGGGGGGTGGAGAAGCAAATGGGCGCTTCTCCAATGTGCCCTGGCCGGGAATCGAACCCAGTTCCCTCGCACGCCAGGCCGACGCTCTACCACTGAGCCAACCGGCCAGGGCCAAAAACTTTATTTCTTATACACAATAAAAGGAAGTGGAATTGTTATACCTAAAAAGAAGATTCAGAGAGGTTCCTCGATGTTATTTTATTGTTTGCTAAAAGTAAAGTAAATGAAAAATCCAGAGTCAATGCTACATTGTTAAACCCAAAAGTAAACAAAATTGTAATTTCATATTTATATAATGATGAAGTAAAAGAAAAATATTTGAAAGTTTTTTCCCCCCAAATTATATACAAAGCCTTCTTCCACCTAAAATTAAACCCTCATATATTTCAAAGTTACCAAAATCCTCCTCAGTAGTATGTTAAACAGATTTTTAAGAGTATCTTAGTGGGAAATACAGCCTAAATATGAGACTTTACAGATGTCCCAATAGCTCCTGAAGGAATGACAACTTCGAGACACTTTATAGATGAGTTCATTAATGTGTACCAGTAGCAGTTGAGACATTGATTGGAATAATAAAAGATTACAGGCACATCTGAACAATACAGCATCAAGATAGCATATCCCTAATTATTCATTACCCAATAGAACTGGCCACTAAAATAGAACTACAGGTGTCACTGTCCTAAATTGTCTTGTTAATGCCCATATAATGTCTTGCTAATTTTTTCAAAACTCTGTATGCATTAGCACCCAAACCATTTGATGAAATCTCAGTTTCTCATACAATGAGAACATTATGTTATCATAACCTGGAAAGGTGGCATGGCTCATTAAAAGCATTTCAAAATCTTGTCAAATGATCTGAAGATGTAAACTGTGAGATCAAACAATTTAACTTTCAAATGTCACAGGTTATCTCAGTATAAAAGAGAAACAAGAAGCAAGGGGAAAATATGGGTTGAATTTGTAAAAGAACAAAATACCAGTCATGAAGATCAAAACTGGAAAAATGACTAACAATAGCAATTTTATGTACTACATCTGGAGAAACAGAATCTCTCAATGAGGGGAATAAAATTTAGCACAAAAATGGCTTTCCAAATTATTTCTGAAAACTACCTTCTCACCATAAAATAAGAGTGGCTGTCTTACAGTGTCTACCTCATATCTTTTTTTTTTTTTGTATTTTTCTGAAGTAAGAAGCGGGGAGGCAGAGAGACAGACTCCCACATGCACCCAGCCAGGATCCACCCAGCAAGTCAACTAGGGGGCAATGCTATGCCCATCTGGGGTATTGCTCTGTTGCAACTGGAGCCATTCTAGCAGCTGAGGCAGAGGCCATGGAGCCATCCTCAGCACCCAGGCCAACTTTGCTCCAATGAAGCAGTGGCTGCAGGAGGGGAAGAGAGAGATAGAGAGAAAGAAGAGGGGGAAGGGTGGAGAAGCAGATGGGGTCTTCTCCTGTGTGCCCTGACCGGGAATCAAACCCAGGACTTCCACACACCAGGCCAACACTCTACCACTGAGCCAACCAGTCAGGGCCTACCCCATATCTTGATTATGTTCCATACCTATGCTAGAGAAATCAAGTTACACATAATAAAAGATCCTAATAACCTAAGCTAAGTTCTGCTTGTATAGAGCTAAGTATATATGATAGAGAGATCTTGTTCACAAAAGGAAGTCAATGATCAGCATTCAAAGAACATATTATCAAAGTACTCTGGCAAAGTAATAAGCACATCAATCTCACTAAAGACACAGCTCAAATTTATCTTCCATTTAAAATCCTAATGAGCTTTTCTTTTTGGTATAAACAGAATCAGCACTAAAGAGCTAAGAACTAAAAATTATACATATTTATAAAAGCAAAATCATGGAATCAAAATAAAACCAAACATTAAGCATCTACTATGTCTCAGGAATTTTCTGTGTCACGGGGATGCATCCACCACGGTTGTGCCTCGCTAGGTGAAAATGTCCAAAACCCAGCTCTTCTCCACACCTGCTCGTGCTGCATGCCTTCTTCAGCTTAGCAAATTGCAATTCCATCCTACCACTGGCTCTGGCAAAGACTCAGCTGGTGCTCTCTCCGTCCTCCTGACTAATCCATCAGAGCCAATCCCATCAGACTATCAGACGCACACGGAGTACTCATGTACTAACCAGAAACTTTTATTCAGAAGTATTCTACAATTGAATAAAAGTATATAGTGGAACCTAAAAAATTCAGTAATAGTACAGCACCCAGCACAAAATAGTCCCCGTTGAATGAATGAATGAGTGAATCAGTGGAATTGATCATTACTAGTGTCTAGCAAATCTGAGCACTTAATCCTAATTAACACCTCAATATGCACCTGATGGTTATTTACCCATCATTAAGGAACATCAAACCACGAGAATGGGAGAATAAATCCACAAGAATAAACTTGGGGTTACTTTATAATTCCAAAATGATTACGGTGGATTTTTGTTTCTAAAACTCATTATTGTATTGAATGTCTGCCATTAAAGCACTGTATCGCTGACAATGAGCAGTTCATAATCCAGGCAGGGAGCAGAGGGAACACGCTGAGGAAGGACAAAGTGGGGAAAAATGTCCCAAAGTGGAAAGGAAGATAAGTGCAAATAATATACGCTAAGATTCAATAGATGCACAACAATCAGTCAGAAATTAGTTAAGAATGCCATAACCTTTATGTAAAGCAATGATAAATATATTTACCAAAATCTATAATACTTTGTATCCCAGAAATTCCATTTCTAAGAATCTCACAGAAACATTAACAAGTGAGTCAAGATATATATTTAAAATGTTCACAACAGTTCTATTTGTTTCCCAAAGCACCTAAACACCCTTCAGTGTGGTCTAAATACATGTGATGCCTCCTCAGAACAGAATACCATGCAGTCACAGGAAACAAGAGGTGAATATATATATACCTATGTGTCTATGATGCAGAAATATATATTATTTTCATTGAAAAAGATATATATTTCAGTATATACAGGGTGGGGTAAAAGTAAGTTTACAGTTGTGAGTACATGAAACAAAGTTTAATCTTGTATTATTATTTATTAATTACTGTATTATTTTCCATATGAACAAGGTAAGCCTACTTTCGCCCACCCTGTATATACGCATATGTATATACAAGCATTAAAAGTCTAGAAGTATACCCCATACAAAGGCTAAGAGGGAACAGGAATGCCAAATCAGAGAGGATGAGAAAATTACACTCGCTCACACTAGATATATATGCAACAATAATGGATAATTCAGTGCTTTAAAAAAATTAAAGAGCAAGAAGAAAAGGAGAAAGAGAACAAAATGGAAAAGAAAGATTACCAAAAAATTCTCAAGTCCAGAGTTACCTATGTCATTATATATATATAACTAGCCATGTGGGAACAGCTGCCCAAGCCAGGCAGTTGTGGAATTCACCTTCTCTTATAGCCCTATCTTTTTAGGATTTACATTCCCCTCCCTCTTTGGAAACCAATACTGCTTAGGTCCTGCCCAAACATGGCCGGCAGTGGTAGTTCTGGTAAAAGCAAAAGAAAACAAAAACAGCCCTGGCCAGGTTGCTCAATGGGTAGAACACTGTCCCAGGGCCCTGAGGATGCAGGTTTGATCCCGAGTCAGAGCACATACAAGCAGCAGCCAGAGTGTACAACCACATGTTACAACTAAGGGGAACAATGAGTTGATGCTTCTCTCCCCCACCTTTCTCAGATCAATGGGAAAAAATGTTTTTATTTTTAAAAAAAGAGCCTGCCTTGTGGTGGTGCAGTGGATAAAGTGGAATGCTGAGGTCGCTGGTTCGAAACCCTAGGTTTGCTCAGTCAAGGCACTTACGAGAAGCAACTACAATGAGTTGATGCTTCTGGCTCCTCCATCTCCCCTTTCTCCTCTCCAACAATTAATAAATAAAACTGAAAAAAAGAGAAAAGAAGAGAGAGAGAAGGAAACAAAACAGAAGGGAAGGAGAACCAGAGGTCCCCTGCTCCTTCCTGAGCCCCTGCGCGCGCTGCTCTTCAGTCCTAGAGCTGAGTCCAATCGCTCAGCCTGAGCCCTGACTGGCTTCAGTGAGAAAATTCCCAGCAGACTCACGGAGCCTGAGCACTCCTGAGAATGACCTGCCAACAAAGACCTACCATAGTCACTAAAATAAACCATTCTCTGTCTATCCAGGAGCTGAATTTAAAAGAATGGTCCTGCCTGACCAGGCGGTGGTGCAGTCGATAGAGCGTTGGACTGCGATACAAAGGGCCCAGGTTCGAAACCCCGAGGTCACCAGCTTGAGCCCAAGGTCACTGGCTTAAGCAAGGGGTCACTCGGTCTGCTGTAGCCTGCTGGTCAAGGCACATATGAGCAATCAATGAACAATTAAGGTGCCGCAACGAAGAATTGATGCTTTTCATCTCTCTCCCTTCCTGTCTGTCCCTATCTGTCCCTCTCTCTGTCTCTATCACAAAAAAAAAAAAAGAGAGAGAGAATGGCCCTGGCTGGGTAGCTTGTTGAGTCAAAGTATCATCCTGACATATCAAGGTTTGGGGTTCTATCCCCAGTGAGGGCACATTCAAGAATCAACCAATGAATGCATAAATAAGTGAGACAAACAAATTGAAGTTTTTTTCTCTCTCTCCCCCTTCCCCTCCTCTCTCTAAAAAAATCAATAAATATTTTTAAAAATTAAAATAAAAAAAATAAAAGATCAGCTTCTAGGATGCAGACTTATCTTCTATCCTTTCTGATGTTGCAAGCAGTAAAACCATGACCACCGGAAGAACATAATCATAACCCGGCACCAGCTAGGTGTGAGGCATGCCCTGGGAACCCAGACTACAAAGAGGAATTGGACTGCCTCAGTTTCCCCAGGTCTCCGAGCTCCTGGCCAGCCCATGAGCAGAAGTAAAGGCATCTCCATGTCACTGCCGCCTGGCTTCGTCCTGTCGCAGAGGCTGCGATGGGATGAGTGAGACCCATGCAGACCACTCAGAACCTCTCCCCCAAACATTACTTATTTGTACCCGAATTTGCCATCTCCCTCTGCCACCTATACTATTATTTACTTAATAGCATTCTTCAAATTGGCCCTCTCTCTCTCTTTTGTAAACTAATTGTTGTCCTAGGAAATAATAGCGATTAAAACTGATGTTTAATGTACTGGCTATCAGTGAACATTAAAACAAACATATAACTGAAGATTTTAAAAGTGTTGCCTGATTCTCATGGCATGGGAGAGTTTGAGAACGTTGTTTTGACAAAACCATCCTGGGAAAATGCATGTGATACTCTATACTGTCAATTTTAAGCTAGTTTTTGTTTAGTAAACGCATGGTATGGTCAGTGTTCTGTGTTATATATGCCATATATACACATAAAAAATAAGAATGTAGGCCCTGGCCGGTTGGCTCAGTGGTAGAGCATCGGCCTGGCGTGCAGGAGTCCCAGATTCGATTCCCAGCCAGGGCACACAGGAGAAGCACCCATCTGCTTCTCCACCCCTCCCCCTCTCCTTCCTCTCTGTCTCTCTCTTCCCCTCCCGCAGCCAAGGCTCCACTGGAGCAAAGTTGGCCCGGACGCTGAGGATGGCTCCGTGGCCTCTGCCTCAGGCGCTAGAACGGCTCTGGTTGCAACAGAGCAACGCCCCAGATGAGCAGAGCATCGCCCCCTGGTGGGCATGCCCGGTGATCCCGGTCGGGCACATGCAGGAGTCTGTCTGACTGCCTCCCCATTTCCAGCTTCAGAAAATACAAAAAAAAAAAAAGAATGTAGGTATATCCATCAAATTGATTACCCCTGGTGACTTAACAATTCTGCTCATTGTTTTATAATTCAAAATTTACTATAACATTATTTTTATAACCAATAAAAGGCTGTAAAAATAAATAGATGTTTTAATAAATAGATGCTGTTCCCCAGCAGCCAAACACATTCCCTCTCCCACCGTACCTGAAACCACACCCCATCCTCCATTATCAACAGAAACTGAGAGGAGAGACCCTGGCAGGCTGACAGACTAAATATAGCAGAGAGATCTAAGCCAGAGTTCCTCTCAAAACCAATCCCTGAAATAGTTGTGGTCTTGTGAAACTAAACTTCCCAGGCCTGTCACTCTGGGCTTCATTTTATAAGCTTCTGGCTTTATCAAATGGCTACAGGAATCACATACTATTAAAAATAGCACACCAATATGCTAGCTGATGCAGTACCTTGGCAAACAGCAACTTGTTTTCTGTGGAACACCTACCCCATGTAAATTTAACAGCAAAGGTCAAAGTCTATGGAAGCAGATTATTAACTTGAGGAATCATAAACAACTGTATAACAGATTCTTGTTGAGAAGGAAACACTTCCCCATCAGACCACACGAAAAATTATAAAACCAATTACTGCACCACAATCTTTGTGGGTTAGCCTCAGCTTTGGAAAGCCATGTCATTATTTACAAACACGAGAGCAGTAAGAGGTACTGCACTGCAGGACAGATTATTCCTTCATATAGCTTAGACCAGGGGTCCCCAAACTATGGCCCGTGGGCCACATGTGGCCCCCTGAGGCCATTTATCTGGCCCCCGCTGCACTTCCGGAAGGGGCATCTCTTTCATTGGTGATCAGTGAAAAGCGCAGCGTTACTCACATACAATACTACTTCCGATGACACGGGACGCACGTGTCATGGCTCTGGAAGCGTGTCATATCACTTGTTACAGCTAGCAGTGACAAATATGGAACCGGACATTGACCATCTCATTAGCCAAAAGCAGGCCCATAGTTCCCATTGAAATACTGGTCAGTTTGCTGATTTAAATTTACTTGTTCTTTATTTTAAATATTGTATTTGTTCCCATTTTGTTTTTTTACTTTAAAATAAGATATGTGCAGTGTGCTTAGGGATTTGTTCATAGTTTTTTTTATAGTCTGGCCCTCCAACGGCCTGAGGGACAGTGAACTGGCCCCCTGTGTAAAAAGTTTGGGGACCCCTGGCTTAGATGGTGACTACAAAAGCATTATTATGTGTTTTTAAAACACACAGAAATTAGAAAATCTAGTAATTAGAAAATCAGTATGGGATACAGCATGTACTCCTCAGAGACTAGTGAGTCGACAGCCACCTATGCTTTCTCAATGCCAAGGTGGGAACCATATGCAACAGGGTTAAAATAAAATGTATGTGACAGAGACGGCCAAGATGAGGTCCACTGGCTCCGTGACTTCCAGACAACTCTGAAGAACACTGAATGTTCAGAAGGCGGCGGAAGCAGAGAAACAAGCAGGACCAAGTCTGAGGTCTTTTCTCAGCACACTTCTGCTTGATGTGTGAGGTGGATGGTCTGTTGCTTCCTCGCTTCTCATTTTCCTGCTCCTCCTCCTCCCAAGGAGGAAGATGAAAACAGCTAACGTTACTGTGTGCGAATCCCTATTGACAGGTGAGGACGCAGGCCCCAGAAGTGAGGTCAGGCACTCCAGGTCAGGAGCTGGAGCGAAGCTCCAACAGCTAGGTCCAAAGTCTGTGTTCCACCAATGAGCAGAACACCAAGTGGGAATGCCATCCTTTCCCTTCAAACCACAGGGTAAACTGATGGAAGTTTCTGGACTGTGTTTTCAGTTCCTTAAAAGAAAGTGCACCGTTACCACAGGGTTGTTATCATTGACAAATTCTTCCCCCTTCTTTTCCTGTGGTTTCAGGAGTACACTGATGGGTGAAAACATTCCACCACTCCAGAGGCGGCTAACACCAGGCTCTCCTGCCCCTCCACTGCTCTTGGCCCAGGCTAACATGTCCACTGTCCCCACCCGGACTCCATCAGCTAGGAGGCAAGAGCAGGTTTCCTGACAAGCCTGAGCTGTGCACACAGCCTTCCTTGCTGGCTCTGAGTGCCCCTTGAGCTCCCTGGCGGCTTCTTCTGCTTCTTAGCTTAGCACCTACCACACAGACAAGTCTAGAGCACAACTCACCATTTGCAACAGAGTGAGTCACATCAGGGTGCCAACTGCCAGAGGAGGAAGTTCCACAGTTTCACCTTTCACAACTTGGGAAAAAATATGAAGACATCATGGGGGAGTCTTTCAGAGAGTTCCCGTGCTCACGCCCTTCACCAGTCAGAAGCCCACCCCCACACAGCTGATCTGTGTTTGTGTTTGTGTGTATTTGTCTGTGTGAACTTATTTACCTTATACTATCTCCTTCGAAAAGGACTTTCCCCTTCTTTATATGAGCCATACATCTCTTCTTGCAAAATGATTCAAATGATACTGAAGTATATCCAAGTTGATAGATAGTAGGTAGGTGGGCAGAAGGGAGGGAGGGAGGGAGGGAGGGAGGGAGGGAGGGAGGGAGGGAGGGAGGGAGAGGGAAAGAAGAAAGAGAGAAGGAAGGAAGGAGAGAGAAAGGAAGGAAGGGCAAGGGAGCTTCCTCAACCCTATCCTTCAGAGATAACCAGTGCTAACAATTTAATGTACATCTTTCAGAGAAAAAAAAAGTAAATTTAATTGTTAATGAAAAAAGTAAACGGGCATACTGATATGTATTCTACCATCTGTGTAAAAGAGAGGGAGGGAAGGAGACATACACATACTTGCTAACACATACATAAAATATCACTAGAAGGCACCAAAAGAAATAATATCATCTGGCTCCCAGGAATAGAACACTTGTCACTCTATATCCTTTCTTCCTTTTGGAATGTGGAACCATGCGAAGATACTACCTATTGAAAACATTAACTTAAATAATAAAACAGAAAAATGTACTTAGCCACTGCCTAGCATAAGAGCAGGCACTCAAAGTGCCTCATGCATGAAACAAATGAGCCCACTAACAACTTGAACACAACAGAAATCTCACTACTCAAAAGGCACATGCTTTTTTAAGTGATCTAACTACATACAACAGAAAAACAAAAATTCTTGATTACTGACACAGAAAGGCATCCATGATCGTTTCTTAAAAAAGACTAGCATAAACTAAGAGTGAAAGATTTTAGATATCTAGCAACTGGCAATGATAACAACTATCATTCTGAACATTTTCTCCCCAGACTCCTGTGGGCAGAGGGTGCACACAGCCAGCCAGCCAGCCAGAGTCTGGGTGCTCAGGCCTAAAGGGCTTTATAACGAGAGGCGATTGCCTGTGTTCACAGTTTACCTCAAAATGACACATAGATTTTGTTTTGCTCTATAGTTAGTCATGACTCTATTCACACAAAAACCATTGTCTTTGCCCACATCTTCAAGAAATATGTACTGCACACCTCTTGACCCACCATCCCATATCTGGGGAAATTTTTTTATTTTTTATTTTAGTGCGCCCTGATGGGGATCCACCCAGCAAGCCCACTAGGGGGCGATGCTCTACCCATGTGGAGCCCTGGCTCCACTGCAACAGAAGCCATTTTTAGCACTAGAGGTGGAGGCAATGGAGCCATCCTCGGCACCCGGACCAACTTGCTGGAACCAATCGGGCCATGGCTACGGGAGAGGAAGAGAGAGAGAGAGAGAGAGATAGTGAGAGAAAGAGAGAGGAGGAGGAATGGAGAGGCAGATGGTCACTTCTCCTGTGTGCCCGACTGGGAATCAAACCTGGGACATCCACACGCCAGGCCGATGTTCTACCGCTGAGTCAACCGGCCAGGGCCTCAGATCTGGGGAAATTTGAGGACCCCAATTTGAAAACCAGATTCTAGCTGAATCTTACCCAAACTGAAGACCATCAAAGCTGAGTGCTTTATCCGAGGTCACATGGCCAATAAGACACAGCTGAGGCGGGGTTGCGAGAGCAATTTCTCAGTGGGAGCATCAGTCTGACTGACAGTCTTTCTTTGTCCCTCTCTTCCCCCCACGCCCCCGCCACCTCACATGCAGAGCCACTGCCGGCTCCCCCAAATAAAAACCTTCTGATGTCTCATCTGGGTCCAGGGCCCAAGTCCACTTACAGAACTGCTCTTCTGTAGCCTTTCACCACAACAGGTGAACACAGTCTGGCTGCGCCCACAAACAAAATCTCTAACAAGAGCGGTGCCTCATTAGACCTTGTATGAAGCTTTCTGTTTTAACAAACAAAATTGTTTCTAAGCCCTTTAATAATCACTTCAGTGGCACCATCTGCACACTGGTTATGTACTAATTGCAGATCTGTTTTATTTCTTTGTTAGAACCAGAGCCTTGGTTTGACAACATTTGATTAGCCAACCATTCTGACTAGTTTACATGTTTGAAAACAGCACTGCCTATTGTTTAAAATATTCCCTAATATATATTTCCCCTGATTTTAGCAGGCTTTCCCTTAATTTTTCCAAAGCAATTTTATATTAAGAATTATATTACCCTATTTTATATAGAGAATTCCTTGGATAATAAACAATAGCTAAAATCTCTGTAGTGAAATTATGTTCAATTCTTACTCAAAATATCTGGTGACTTAAATATGTATAATGTCCTCAAATCAAATGCATAAGTGATGTTTTATGAAATATACCTGCAGCAGGCAAGACACTTTAGGAAATCAAATTTATAAATGATTAAATTGTAATGTTAACAGTTTTCTGTTTAGGTAACTAGAAAAATAGGATCTAGCCAAGAGTCTTAGTATTCGAGGCTGTAATTTCTGTATAAGTTTAATAAATAATACAAATCATAACTTATACTGGGTCTACTTCTAAACATAAGATCATACAATAAATGCCTGGCCTCCTACCTAACCCTGACAAGCAAGGCAGGTTGTACTCATCATACCTTTGGGTTCTACTAGTAAACTGGACCGTGAACTGCATACCAGCAAGCTTGTCCTCCTCTGGGTCCCTGAAGAACAGCCCACCAAGTATCATGCCAAGGACGAGGCTTCCAGAGCCTACCTTTATAACAGTACCAGAGCACAGTCCACGAGTTATTTCAGTAAAAAGAGAAAGAAGAATCAATAGACAAAAAGTAAATCATTGAATAACAAACATGAGAACAAAGTATTGGAGTAAAATCGTATGATATATGAGATCTGCTTTAAAATACTGCCTCTCCTCTCCCTCCCCTGCACCCTGAACAAAGCAGGGGAAGAGGCAGGACTGAACAAGAATCACAGGGAGCTGATGGCTGTAAACCCTGGGTGGCAAAGACAAGAGTTCACTCTAGACTTTTAAAAATTGTTTTTATAAATTGTCTTAATAATCTTTTACACTATGATATAATATGGTGTGAACCAAATTTGTTTTAAAAAATAAAACATGCACATACATAAAACATAAAGCACTGAGGAAAAATAAATTAAGAAAATGGGTGTCCCACCCTGGCTGGATAGTTCCGTTGAGTGTCAGCCCGAGCACAAAAGGGGCCAGTTTGATCCCTGATCAGAGAGGGCACACACAGGAACAGATCAATGTTCCTGCCTCTCTCTCTCTTGCTTTCTCTCTCTCCCTCCTTCATTCCTCTCTAAATAAAAGCTAAAATCCTCTCTAAACTAAAATCCTCAATAAATAAAATGAAAAAAGAGAAAGAAAATGAGTGAAGAGGGTCAAAGGTACAAACTTTCAGGTATAAGATAAATAAGTCATGGGAATATAATGTACAGCATTATAATGTACAGCATGGTGACTACAGTTAATAATACTGTATTGTGTATTTGAAAGTTGCTAAGAGAGTAGCTCTTAAAAGTTCTCACCACAAGAAAAATAACTAATTATGTATATATAGTGACACGTTAACTAGACTTACTGTACTGATGATCATTTTACAATATAAACATCAAATCATTATGCCGTACTCCTGAAACCAATATAATGTTATATGTCAAAAATAAATATAAAAGTAAAAATAAATGCACCAAAAAATTATGTTGGGTGGTGGGATGACATCAGACTCAGCCGATTTCACACAACCTCCAAGCAGAGGGCCACTATTCCCAGCAAACAGCTCTTTCCACCAAGCCTCATGCATTTATCAACATGTACTGGAGTCACCGTCCCTTCTGTTGCTGGAGTTAATTTTTTTAAGGTATACAAAGTGATGATTTAATATATGCATACACTGTGAAACCACTACCTCTTTAAAAACCTACCCATACATACATCCCTAAACAAAATCAGACCCAATCCCAAAAGTGCACCCAAATATTACCTACTTAACACTCCCACAATCAGTGGGGCTTTTACTTGCTACCCTTTTCCTCAAAGAACAAAAACATATGTCCAGTTTCTCTGCCTAATGAGACTAGGTCAAGTCAACAACAGAAAAGTCAAAAACATCAACCTCTGACATGCAAGAATGTCTCACATTAAGTGAACAATCAAAACCAAAAGAAGCCCAAACCACTGCATGCCACTTTGTAGGGAAGATACCTATTCAAGCTTTCCTCTGTATTTTCTTACTCTCTAATTCCTCACTACTCTCTAATTCCTCTCTAATTCCTCCATATTTCCTTTCTAGCTTCGGAGGCAGACAATAAAGTCAAGAAATAACTGAGAAACTCCGAAATGGCAGCTAAGGAGGTGGGTTAAGCAATGAAAGTCCATCTGATAAAGGCACTGCGTTCTGAGACCAATTACTGGGGACAGAAACAGACTGTGGGCCTTCTCTGATTCTCTCGGTGGAATGTTTCTATGTTCGTATGGACAACCAAAATACAGGTGACAAAAGTACTGGCTGAGCCAGACAGCTTTAAAAGATTTTGCAAGTCAGCTGATAAAGATCCTATTCCCAAACCAAATGGATTCTTTTGATCTTACATGTCATAGGGACACTGCTCAGTTTATCTTCCTAGAGCAAAGTACTCATTACCCAATGTTCACAGTCCTGACCTTTGCCACCCGAGTCATCTATCCATTCATCCGGGGGGGAAACTGCCACGTAAGGCAAGCCTTTGGGTTGGAGGTGATAAGACTAAGAATTCTCTTATCTTTCTTCTTTGAGCTTTTAAGAGAAGGTTGTTTTTCTTAAAAACTGGTCAGTTCCTATCTTATGGATAATGTGAATCATATGATATTTCCCATTTTGCTTTGGCCATCTCCAGGAATCCCTGAGCCAAATATGCAAGCCGAATCTACAGCTGAACTGAACCTAAAGATTCAGTGCTAAGTCCTGGCTGGGTGGCATTGGCACGGCGAGAGGACGTCCTGGGTTTGATCCCCAGTCAGGGCACACATGAGAAATGACCATCTGCTTCTCTCCCCCTTCCCCTCTTGCAGCCAGTGGCTCAATTAGTTCGAGTGTCAGCCCCAGGTGCTGAGGATAGCTCAGTTGATTCATCAGCCCCAGACGGGGGTTGCCAAGTAGATCCTGGTCCAGGCGCATGTGGGAGTCTGTTTCTATTTCCTCTCCTCTCACTTAAAAAGAAAAAACAAAAAGATTCAGTGCTGATACCTAAAAAGTGTCTTGTTAATCCTAAAACAAAATGCTGATCACCAGCCACATGAATTTCTACTTCAGGAAAGAGAGTCAGGGTTGGTAATACAAGTGATGGCACAATGCTGATTTCCGTTCCTGACACTTCAGATGACTTCTGAGCGTCATATGATGACACATAACAGGGAAGAACTTGTCCAATTCTGGACACATCCACTAATTAATTCTTTTTGCCACTCAGTTATCCAAAACTCTCAATATTGTGGGGTTTTCTCAGAAGGTGTGGTCTTTAAATAAGTCTACAAATTCTGGTGGCAGGCACCATGAAATGGAAATCAAAATAAATCTGGTTACGTGAAGTAAACACAAAATTGCAAAAAAACCTATAAGTTTTTTTATAGCTCCCTATGCATTTTGCTCTAAGTCATACTGCACCTACTTGCAGAGGCAGGAAAGCAAGTCAAGTGTGACTCCAGTATTCAGGCCGTTAGACCCACTCTGAACTGTTTTCTTCTAGGTCTGTGCTTCTCATTTAATACCAAATTGTTTAGTAATAACTGGTTTGACTCTTTTCTGCCTCTCTTAAAAGTAAAAATACTGAAGTTAATGATTGATTCTTAAAGTAAGTCATGAATCAAATTAAAGAATCGCTATACTGTATGGACTAATTATATTTTATGACTAATTATCACATACAGAATGACATTGTAATCTGCAGAGATTCTTTTTAACATTTACACAACAGGAAGAGCTTGGCAGAAGCTCTCTGGTGGCATTTGAGTGAGCTGGGAGTTTGTCTCACATCTAACTAATAAGCTTATCCTTTTATCCAGAAAAATCCAGAGTAATCAAACCTTGGGGTGATGGCAAAACTCAGACCTTGCTCTCTCTAGCCACACAGCTACATTTTTTATCAGATTCCTCCCAAAAATACCTTAATTGGTTACTGTTATGATGAGTAACACTGAACATTTACAATTTCAGGTGCAATCCATATAAAAATCAGGTTAAACAAGTTGGTGGAGTCCTGGCGTATCTGAAATAAATAGCTCTTTAACCATTAAGGAGCAGGTATGATACTGTAGCAGAATTAAAGTGCTCTTAAATAATCTCCAGCTAGATTAATGATTCCCTCACAACACACTGATGCATGTGGATAGCTAAACAACCTCTTGCTGTCAGTGGTATTAATTAATATGCTTCCAACTCTGGTCCCACTGGTCAATGTGCAATGGTGACCAAGAGTCAGGCATCGCTGCTTCCAAACATGTTTATGTAGGCTGGGCTTGTTCCTGCTGATACATCATTTCATTAAATATTAAGTAATCAATGAAATTTGATTCCGGAAAAAAAAAAGATCTTTTGTTCCTATGAAACGAAATGTAATGCTTTAGAAACACCTGACACAGGTAAACAGCTAACATTATTACCTATTAGGGTTAGGGTTACAATGTTAATATGCTGAGGGAAAAATGTGACTTAAAATTGGGACAAATTCAGTACTCAACTGTTTTGAAAGTTTTGATGTTCTGGGACCAATTTAAAGAAATAAAGACTGGATGTTGTGGATAGTGCGCCATGCGTGTGGTTTGTGCAAGAAAGACAACAGAGAACATTAGTCAGAGAACTCACATTTAAGAATTTCGTTTTACTAATAAGAATTTAAATTTCTTTTCTTTTCTTTTTTTTCTTTTTTTTTTTTTCATTTTTCCAAAGCTGGAAACGGGGAGGCAGTCAGACAGACTCCCGCATGCACCCAACCGGGATCCACCCGGCATGCCCACCAGGGGGTGATGCTTTGCCCCTTTGGGGCGTCACTCTGTTGCGTCCAGAGCCATTCTAGCACCTGAGGCAGTGGCCACAGAGCCATCCCCAGCGCCTGGGCCATCTTTGCTCCAATGGAGCCTCGCTGCGGGAGGGGAAGAGAGAGACAGAGAGGAAGGAGAGAGGGAGGGGTGGAGAAGCAGATGGGCACTTCTCCTGTGTGCCCTGGCCGGGAATCGAACCCGGGACTGCTGCACGCCAGGCCGACGCTCTACTGCTGAGCCAACCGGCCAGGGCCTAGAGAACCCACATTTAAAGGAGAACTTGACACTACATAAGACTGACCAATTCTGAATACTGATATTTATATATTTAATAAGATGTTTATGGTGGGTATGCATCATTTTTTATTTCCACTGATAACTGATTAACCATCTAACTGCAGGTCCCAATTTTACTCGATAGGATTTTCTCTGAGAAACTATAAGCCAAGGTCTGTACCCTCCCATGTATTTTCAGCTTCCCTTGATAAAGAACTCTGACTTCCCTTAGTGGCTTCTGGAGTCTGCACTTCCCTAAGCTCCACGGAGTGGGGCTCCCAGTCCCACTCTCGGCAAACAAGAGCCAACTCTGCCTTTTCTCCTCTCCCTTCACATTAAAACCCCATTATCTCAGGTCCACGTATGCTCAGTGAGGAGTTGAGCAAAACAAGGTCAAGGTCAGTTCACCCCATAGGTACGTTTCTCTTCTCTAGGATGTTTGCAGCAGCAGTTCAAGAATATATAAAGAGGTAGTTAAAACAAAAAATCTAGATTGTGGAAGGAGTGCTGTTTTGGAACCAGATAGGAAGGCACAGGTTAGTGTTTCCGGTTTTTGTTGTTGTTGTTTTTAATTATGAGACAGAGAGAAAGTGAGAGAGAAGGACAGACATATGGGAAGGGAGAGAGATGTAAAGCATCAACTCGTAGTTGCTGCACTTTAACTGTTCATTGATTGCTTCTCATACGTGCCTTGACCAACGGGCTCGAGCCAAGCCAGTGACCTCTTGTTCAAGCCAGCGATCTTTGGGCTCAAGTCAGCAACCATGGGATCATGTTGATGATCTACACTCAAGACAGCTGAGTCCGCACTCAAGCCAGTGACCTCAGGGTTTCAAACCTAGGACCTCAGTATCCCACGTCCACGCTCTACCCACTGTGCCACCACCAGTCAGGCAGGAGCAGGTTAGTCTTAATGAGTTACAAAGTAGAAAGCTAAACTAGATTGAAACTCCATCTGTGACTTCGGCAAAGTTTACAGCCCTTCCAAGTCAGTTTCCTTATATATAAAAATAAGGTAACACCACTTATGTCATAGGATTAAACAGGATAAAGTGTTATAAAGCACCTAGTCTAGTCTAGGTACACAGCAGGTGCTCAATAAATCATGGCTGTTTTAGTTTTTTACCTTCTCACATCCAATCCCATCCTACCCCCCAAAATGACATTATTTTTTACAATATCTTTCCTCCCCCGATTTAAGAACCAAAAGATTCTCTTAAAAGTAACAGGTCCCTACCCCTCAGGGACTCCCACAGAAGCAGCAGCGCAGGCACACTTTTATGAAGAAAGCTGTATCAGGCAAGATCATGTTACTTGGAAGACACGTCCTCCACCACTCAGTACACTCTTGGGAGCTCTGAAAGCATGGGACACTCAAAAATGTGATCATTAGTCGGCTGATTTATACCATTAAAATTTTTCTCAAAATTTTGTACAGTAAGAGCAAAGGCAAAGAAAAAAAGGCAGTTGGTTTATTCTCTTCACATCAATCTTCTCAACCCATTTTCTTGCAGTGAATCATCACCTGCGATCTCTGATGTGGTTGCTTGATTTAGAGAGCCAAGTTGTACATTCTGCAAAGAGCTGATTATCACCCCGGAGGTGAAGGTTCACTGCACACCTAGTGAGAGCTCCCTCAGGGCAAGACACTGCAGGCACCAGTCAGGGTCCAGGGTCACCGTCAGTGTCAACCATATCATCACTCCCCGGTTCAAGAGAAGGCTCTTGAATCTTCAATCACACACATGCACTTACAGTGCAAGATGCAGATGCCGCAGAGTACAGGAAAGATTAAATACGGTTGGCCTGTCTAGTTCTTAAATAAAAGGAGACAGCCAAGACACCAAACCAAAGGACAAACGCAAGAGGAGGGAATACAGCTAGTTTGTTTTTAACAATATTGCAACTACACACACATCCAATCAGGGCTTACTCTCTCTTCCACAAAAGAAAATATTTTTACAAGTTCTGAAAAACAACATGTCTGTGTTTATTTAGATGTCTGTATCTCTCTGCCTCTGTGCAAATGAGTTATCTTTTCTGGTAAGTATCAACTACTACACATTGTTTTGATTTTCCCTTTAGAAGACAAACACAAGAAGAGAAGGCTGCCTTTCCCATTTGCCAAATACGATAAAATGTAACAGCTGTTACTTAAGCAATCATTCTGGTTTTAAAAGTATTCAAAATAAACCTCTACTTCCTCTTAAGAAAGTTTTTCTCCTCCTTAGGCGTTAATTACTGACTCATAAAGAAGCCACTAAGAACAGATGAGTTATGGGACTATGAAAGGCTGATGACGATAGAATCTGCCTCAAGAGCTATGGTGGCATTTGCGAATTGTGATGCTAAATCATTTCATTGCTCTTCAGCATATGACTTGGGAATACCTTTTGCTCACTAGATACATTTCAAAAGGCTACACACAGAAATAGTCTCATCCCTGGACTTTGTGCTTTGGTGTGCTAATAAATGTTTTAGAAAACAGTTAATATCATATTGAATAATTTTGTCATTAATAAGAGGCAGGATTGTTATTTTCCTACTCTCTCCGACCTTCTTAAAAAGCAGTGGTCTGGCCCTGGCCGGTTGGCTCAGCGGTAGAGCGTCGGCCTGGTGTGCGGGGGACCCGGGTTTGATTCCTGGCCAGAGCACATAGGAGAAGCGCCCATTTGCTTCTCCACCCCCCCTCCTTCCTCTCTGTCTCTCTCTTCCCTTCCCGCAGCCAAGGCTCCATTGGAGCAAGGATGGCCGGGGCGCTGGGGATGGCTCCTTGGCCTCTGCCCCAGGCGCTAGAGTGGCTCTGGTCGTGGCAGAGCTACGCCCGGGAGGGGCAGAGCATCGCCCCCTGGTGGGCAGAGCACCGCCCCTGGTGGGCGTGCCAGGTGGATCCCGGTCGGACGCATGCTGGAGTCTGACTGTCTCTCCCTGTTTACAGCTTCAGAAAAATACAAAAAAAAAAAAAAAAAGGCAGTGGTCTTTGGAAAATGGTAATTATTCACTTGAAATGACAATTAACAAGAAATATGTATGCACTTCGAATGGAAACTCCCAAAGCCGACCATACAAAATACCATAGTAACAGCTCTATAAATGCAGGGAGTAGGCATTTAAAATATTTGCAGAAATTATCAGATATGGAAATTTTAACTATTGAAATAAAATTATTCTAATAATTTTAATTACCAGCTTTTAATTCAAAATGGTTTATAAAAGCAATTAAAACAGTAATATCAACTTTTAAAAACTGTTCATTATTTCAACCCCACAGAGTTGTTCAGCCCAAAAACTGCTCAACTTCTCTTCGCAATGTGAAGCTAACACTTAGTGCCCAAAACAGGTTTGGGAGATCATTACTGCGAACTTTTGGGTATCACATCTCATAGGCAAGGTTCTGGTGACTTGTTGCTGTTTTGGTAGCACATTTTCTATAAAAACAGCATATATTCAGTTCTCAATCAAGCTAAACCAAGAGTCCTAATTACTATCAAGCCACCACATGAAGACATTAACAACACATGCTGAAAACCATTCAACAGTTCACTTTTGATATGACAAGTTACTTCCTTACTGAGGAAGCCTCACAACCATAGAGGTAGTTTGCGGAATAAAAGAAGAAATATATATATTATTATTCAAGACAGTACTGGGCCCCAGTATATACAATGAACAATTCTAGCCAAGAGTTTTATACGGGCCAAATTATTCAAAAGAATAATATTATTCATGAATAGCAAATTCTTAACAGTAACAGGTTATATAAAATGTCCAGAAAAGGCAAATCTATAGAGACAGAAAGTAGATTAGTGGTTGCCTGGAGATGGGGAGTAACTATAAAAGGGCAAGAGGCATCTTATTGGAGTGATGAAAATATTCTGAAGCTAGTTTACGGTGATTTCATAACTTGATGAATTTACTAAATATCTCTGAACTGTACACCAAAAGAGGTCAATTTTATGGCATGAAAAGTATACCTCAATAAAGTTTTTTTTTTTAAGTGACGGTGATCATTTGGATTTAGCGTTTTGTTTGGGACTGGGAAGTAACAAGGTAACGGTGTACTCAAATCTTCAATTTTGAAATTGTTCACCCTAGTTCCTTATGCTAACCTGAATTTCAAAAGGGAATTAATTAAATTATACTATTTTCTTACCGTAAAGTATATGTAAAGTTATAAGGAATGAAGGAAAAATGTGACAACAATCTAAACGTCTATTAATGATGAAAGTGGTACATCAAAAGAAATTATGGGGCCCTGGTCAGGTGGTTCAGGGAATATAGTGTCGGCCTGGTGTGCCAGAGGTCACGGGTTCAACCCCAAGTCACAGCATGTAGGAGGAGCAATCAATGAGTATACAACTAAATGTAACAATTAAGTGAAACGAGTTGGTGCTTCTTTCTCTATTTCTCTCTCCCTTCCTCTCTCTCTCACAAATCAACAGAAAAACTTTAAAATTTTTTTAAAAAATTATGGTCCAGTCATCCTCTGAAAGTAGTGCAGTCCATACTAAACAGTCTATTAAAAAAATGTTAGAATGAACAACTAAGGTGCCGCAACTATGAGTTGATGCTTCTCATCTCTCTCCCTTCCTGTCTGTCCGTTCCTCCCCCACCACCTCTCGCCTAAAAAAAAAAAAATGAAGTGAGTCCAGGTATACTGAATGAAGCAGCACGCCAGCAGAACACATACAGTAGGGCATGTGAGAAATGTGTGTGGATTATCTAGGCATATACATATGTTTGCACGTATACTTGGAAAGATCAACACCAAACTGTTCATAATGCTTAGCCCTTGGATGTACCAATGGGAGAGGAAGAGGATTTTCAAAGTTCAAGGGAAAGAATTGCAAGTATGTGCATCAAAGGGTTGCGAATAGTTGTCATCAAATAGAATTTATGGGTTTTTTTTTAATGTTCTTTTAAGCTGTCGATACTTTCTTATTGGAGAGAAAGGTTAGCATAGTGGTTAAGTGATGGCCCAGATTCAAATCCTGGCTGTTCTGCTTATTTGCTGTGAGATCTTGAATAAATTGCTCAACCAGTCCATGAGACAGCTTGTTGCCTCTGTGAACTGAAGATAATAAAAGCACCTATTCCATAGGCTGTGAGGATAAACTGAGCATATCGTGTACACAGGCACTTAGAAGAGTCTAGCACACAGTATGTATTCAATCAGTATGGGAGTAGAATGGATTAGACACAAATCAAAGTCTGGACAGTTACCAGAGCCTGTCTTATGACCAACACTGATGTAACCAACCTCCCTGTGGGCTGCACTGTGGCCAGCAGGTACCTGGGCAGGAACCTCCCAAGTGCCTTGGCTCCATGTGTTGTGACAGATTCATAATGCGAGAGATAATTACCATGTGTGACCGGACCAATGGGTAGAGGACACCTGGAACGTGAATGCTCCCATATAAACACTCATACCTAATAATTGACCTCAATGGGACTTGTGGCCTCATCTTGCGACATAACAATATAAACTAGGGTCAATTACCTGACACTTTGGGAAAAATCATTAATTATCACATTCTAATAACACAGCAAATCTGCCTTCCTGAAAACTGTTAAGCCCGAAAGTAGCCCCATTTCCCAATCCTTATGGTGTAAGAGAAACTTTAAACTTTAGTAGTCCTTAAGATCTTTTCCAACAGCCACCTTCTCACCACTCTGAACAATACTGGAAATTCTTTCCTAAAGGACGGCCGCTTATATTCATTGAGTGGTTACTACCTACCTGTAGGTGGAGCGCAGAGCTACCTAGTAGCTGTGGCTGACACAACGCTGTGAGAACACTCCAGCACACCCAGGAGGGAGCTCGCCCGCTATAAGGAAGTGACTCAGCGCCAACCAGGCAGCTCCCTGATCTTTTTAGCCATTGGCTGTGAAGGACACGCTGTAACACCCTATAGGCTGAACCTGTGTACATAAGCTAGCTTACTTCCTGAATAAAGTGGATCTGCGTCACTGAACCTGGTCCCCGGAGTCAGATCTTTGCGTTTCCGTCGTCCTCACCCCTGGTGGGCCTTGTCCACAACCTACCAAATTCATCTATTTGTCTCAAAACTCTTTGAGGTAGGTTTTTAATCTCCACTTCTGCAGATTTAGAAAATTGGGGCTCAAAGAGAGTATATTCCTTACCTGGGTCCATCCATGAGTGGCAGCACTGAGAATTAACAGCAGAATCATTCACTTTCAAAGTCCCTGCTCTCCCAAGCACTATAAATCCTGCAGGTATCATTCACAAAATGGTTCATACTTTTTATTTCAACTGCAAAGTATTTCCTTCAAAAGGCCTATACATCATCAAATTTTTAGATCACCTAATCAAAAATATCCCCACAAAAGCTCCTGAATTTTCTTGAAGTATATATATATATTTTTACAATAGACATAGTTGCTATTAGCATTTTATTGTTCATTTCTTTGTTTCTCCAAAGCTGACTGGTTTTCAACAAGGCACCAACATCTTACCCACAGACCCATCTCCAGTGAGTAGAGAACAAACCACAGAAACTCCTGCATTTAGAAACCAATTTTTCAAAGTAGCTTTCATTGCCTTATGCATTTATCCTCCCACAAAAAAACATCAAAGACAAATTCACAAATGAATTTTTGTCAGCCTTATGTCATCAAGTTGATTTATAAGCTAAAGCTAAACAGACAAGGTGGTTCAGAGTGGTACAAAACTATGGCACTAAAATCATTCGTAAACTTCCCTTTGACAGAGCTAGACATTTTTAAACATCTCCATTTATCTTTCATTTTGATGTACTATTTAGAAAATTGTTCTTATCAAACTATAATAAACTGGTCTGGACAAAAATATAAATTAATGACATCAGTCACTAATTATTTCATCAGTCTGCATTGAAACGGATGCTTAATAAGCAGCATGGTCATTTAAAACAGCAATGGCTGGTGCTCTATTGTTCTGGTTATCCGATTATTTCTGCAACTGAATGCCACTGAACAGTAACAGAAGTCAAATTTTAGCATTAACTTTCTCAAAAATAAATCTATTTTTACCTATTATAGGCTTTTATTTCAGTAAATTCAAATTAACTGAATCAATTGCCATCATAAAACTATGAAGAGAATAAACAAAGCCATTAGACATCTCATCTCAGGTCAAATAGCATTAAAAAAAAGGCCATAATCTACTAGAAATTAAGATTCATTGATATTTTCAGGGAGCAACAGTGTATGTAAAACCATACTGCCATATGCATGAATAAGCTATGTACATAAAAATTATTTGAACTGTCAGAAAATACTTAAAATCTTATTTGGAGATATTTATTTAAATAAAAAATTAGCCAACTACTGGTCCTCGGATTTAGGTTGAGTCATAGTTTACACAGTATGTAAGAAGACGTTTATTCAGTTTTATTAACCAGAATCACTTTAAATGTTCAAAGGAAGCTCTAACAGGTAGGTTTAGCAATAGAGCGTCAGCCTGGCATGTGGAGGTCCTGGGTTTGATTCCCCATCAAGGCACATAAGAGAACCATCTGCTTCTCTACCCCCCGCCCCATCTCTCTCTCTCTTTTCCCCTCCGGCAGCCAGGCTCAAATGGTTCAAGCAAAGTTGGCTCTAGGCGCTGAGGATGGCTCCATGGCCTTGGCCTCAGACACTAAAATAGTGTCTAGTTGCTGAGCAACTGAGCTGCAGTCCAGCCAGGCAGATCATTGCCAGGTATGGGGCTTGCCATGTGGATCCCCATCGGGGTGCATGTGGGAGTCTGTCTCTGCCTACCCACCTCTCACGTAAAAAAAAAAATGTTCAAGCCTGACCTGTGGTGGCACAGTGGGATAAAGTGTCAACCTGGAACACTGAGGTTAATGGTTCAAAACCCTGGGCTTGCCTGGTCAAGGCACATATGGGAGTTGATGCTTCCTGCTCCTCCCCTTCTCTCTCTCTCTCTCCCTCTTTCCCTCTCTCTTTCTCTCTCTCTCTCCTCTCTAAAAATGGAATAAAATCTTTAAAAAAATGTTCAAAGGAGGTTAGTCCATGAAGATATATGAAGAGGAATCCATTCTTGATCTAGTCATTCCCATAAAATCAGATTTAAAAACAAATTTTATAGTTTTCATAACACAGTGGAGAGACATAATTATCTCCCACTGGCTAGCCTAGAGATAATTATGTAAGCCAAAGAAAGAAGAGATTCAACCAATTAACACTTGGCACCAGTGTACTGTTTCCACACTCAATATCCTACAAAACACATCATGAGGCACATACTACACTATTATGTTAGAACTCATCCCAGCTGTCTAGAAGCTAGCTGAATAGGGAGTATGAAGAGAAGAAATGCAGGTGTTCTGGATTCTATGGGTGCATATATCAGGCATACATACATACATGTAGTTGACCAAGGCATTCCAAAGTGAATCTTTTCAGTCGAGTTCTCAACTGCTGACCATTCTCCCTCCAGCACTTCTTTCTCCTCCTTGGCTCTATCCGTTCATTCAACACACTGTATTTCATTTCGGGTACAGTTCTAGGTGCTTGGGATACAGAAGTGAGAATTCCCATGACTCTGGTTATCTGAAATGATCTCAGCAGGTGGCTAAATTCTGATGTTTACAGAGATGGCTGTTCATAAACTCACATGCTCTTAAGAGACCCAGTAAATTGCTGAGAGCCTAGCCAAATACAGAGGAGAAAGACACCGAGGTCAATTACTTCTTCGGAGTAAGAGTATTCTTGTTGTAATAAGATGACATAGGAGTCTCCAGAACTATGAGACATACTAGGATCACAGGAAATAACCTTTTGTCCAAAACTACAACTACTTGACCTAAAACCAGCAGAAAGTATGGCCAACTTTTCTTAACTCACTCTTCTTTCATGTTTTGAGAAGAACAGGACTTATACCCCTTGCACCAAAATAAAGACAATGTTTTCAATGAACATCAAAAGACTGGAGACAACATGGAGAAAATATTTACAATACATATGAAATAGGACTGATTTCCCTAATTTAAAATGAGTTCATATAAGTCAATATAATAAAGACAAGAACCCTCTAAGGAAGAAAAAGAAAGAGTAGGGGGAAGAGGAAGAAGAAAGTACAAAGCAAAACACAAGAACAGGCAATTTACAGAAAGAAATTCAAATGGCCAAAGAACCTGCAGGATCCTTGTACTTAAAGATAAGCAAGCAAGTTAAAACAGAGACAACATTTTTAACCTATCAGATTGGCCAAAAATGTTAGAGTTTGGTAATCTGCACTACTGGTGGGGGTGTGGGAAAGATACAACCTGGTTTTAAAAAAAAAATCAACCTGCAGCCTGACCTGTGGTGGCCTGGTTTAAAAAAAAAAATCAACCTGCAGCCTGACCTGTGGTGGCACAGTGGATAAAGCGTCTACCTGGAACGCTGAGGTCGCCGGTTCGAAACCCTGGGTTTGCCTGGTCAAGGCACATATGGGAGTTGATGCTTCCTGCTCCTCCCTCCTTCTCTCTCTCTGTCTCTCTCTCTCCTCTCTAAAAATGAATTTAAAAAAATCCCAACCTGCATAACCTTTCTAGAGTACAACCAGATAATGTTTATCAGAGTTTCCTCAAACCTAGCAATCTCACTATTAGAAACTTAATATTAACCTACAGATATATCAGCAAGATATTTACACAAAAGTATTTATAAGGGGGGGGTCACTTCAGAAGTCATGTTTAACCACTATGCAGTACAACTGAAACTAATATAATACTGAGTGTCAACTGTAATTGAAAAATAAAAAGGAAATTTAAAATAATGTATTTACAAAAAGGTAGACTGCAAGAATTCCAACAGGTCCACACAACTGCTCCTCCTAAATATCTGGTCATTACTTTAAAATATCCAGAAATAAGGCAAAGGTGAAATCAATTACTGTGCATCCACATAATGAAACCTTATACACATTCAAATGAATAAAGAAGAACTGATGTGTATTGATGGGAAAAATCTCTAAAAATAGGAAAAGTACACACCAAAAAAAAAAAAAGAGGGGGGCTATAGAACATTTAATCTCTTTATTAGACAATATAAAAAGCAGAGAGCCAGACAGATGCAAAAAACAAACAAACAAACAAACAAAAAATCCCCCACATTTTTTCCTGGAAGAAATCAAAAGAAATGTAATAACAGTTACATTTGAGGGGAGACTGTTACTTCTTTATCTCCTTCTGTACCTTTTTATTTATTTATTTATTCATTTTTAGAGAGAGAGGAGAGAGAGAAGGGGGAAGGAGTAGGAAGCATCAACTCCCATATGTGCCTTGACCAGGCAAGCCCGGGGTTTTGAACCGGCGACCTCAGCGTTCTAGGTCGACGCTTTATCCACTGCGCCACCACAGGTCAGGCCTCCTTCTGTACCTTTTGATGCCATTGGTATGTTAACTACATACATGCAGTTTTTATTTATTTTCAATGTCATCATGGGTTACCTGAATGTAAGATTATGGGCAATTACCTTCTCTCTCTTTATACTGTTTCAATAAAATCTAATTTAAATAAAAACTTTTTAGGATACTTCTCAAGGAGAAAAACAAAACAAAAAATGAAGTAGAGAAAAAGAAAGCAACGCAAATAGATATATCAACCTGGGTTCAAGGACAAGGTGAAGTGTTTCTCTCTTTTTTTTTTTTTTTTTTTAGTGTGTTAAACAAAAGGATAACTTATGCATTGCATGTGGTAGGTAGCAAGAAGCCACAAAGAAATCTTAGCAGTTCAAAGCTGTGGAATATCGAAAACAATCTGGAGGAAAAATCTTTGAAAAACTATTCTAGAAGAAATATTCTCCAAATTTACCAGAAAGCAATTAAAATAATATACACTAGCAAACTAAATTAAACAAACCATCAAAAACAAATACAACTGTAACCCTACAATGTATTATGAATTCCTTTGGCAAATATTTATAAAGTCTAAAAGATAAAATCCCAAATTGGATTACCTGACATGCAACTGTAATTCTTGATTGTACTAAATATCTTCACAGGCATTAAACAAAAAGCCTCGAATGTCATCTAGCTGGATGTCATTTCATAAATGGGGTCCCAATTCATGATTATCCATGTATTTATCTAAGGTTTAAGAGGAAAACAATAAAGATGAAATTCAAGAAACTAAATCTTCAATAGTCCCTTAGGGATGAGTCACTATGGATAATACAGGTAATCAAACCAGACAATGTTAAAAGTCTGTGGGAAATGAGATACCATCAAGGGGGAAAAAATTAAAATCCCCTAAATATATACACCATGGTACAATTACCTGGTGGTTGAAAGAAACATAAAGGATGGGTGAAGAAGGATGGAATTTTTCTTCCCAAGTGCCAGTTATCAATTTACTGCCTCTGAGCTACAAATTCACCCTTTAATACCTGATCTGCAGAAATGGATCTGGGCCTCTTAAATTTTTTTTCACTTGCATGATTTTAAGTATGTCAGCAGAAGATGCTGGAAAGACACTACAGGATGAAGAAGTTATGGTTGCTAGTTCTGCTGTGCTCCCCTCATAGGCTCCTGCAGCATGTGCAACTTGTCCAGCACCTGTCTTGTAATGGTTTTATAGTAGAGTGGCTCCACTTAGACATCTCCCCTTGAACAGCTTTCCCTCGCACCCCCAAGGGCATGGGTTTCCAGCAAGTTCTGGGGGGGTTGATTTTTAGCAGGTTCTACTGGTCTGGCACTACAACTCGGCCATACAGTGGATCACAGGAAAGAAACATACTCCATGCCAACTGCTAAGGATGTATGAAGAATGCTTGATACTGCAAGCCAGAAGAGGGGGTGGCCTGAGCAGTCTGCCTTACTCATAAGAGGTGTTCAGCTGAAAAGCTGTACCAGCTATGTCAGTCTTGGGCCTGCTGGCCCACAGATCACCCCTTCTTGTTCCTAGCTCTACTCAGCTTTATCACAGGGAACCAACCTACTGGGAGGCATTGGCAAAAGACTGGAGGGTAGAGGATCAGAGAAGCTGCTGAGAGCATTGCTCACCCTCCTCTGGGCTGACATCTGGATCTCCTCTGTGGCTTCAGCTCCCATCTACCCTGAGCTCCAATAACAGCCTCCTGTATTTGTACCTGCAGCCAGAGGCTAGTAGTGACTTCCTGCTGTGGCTAATCTCTAGGTCTATCAAGGTATCCTGTTGGGCTCCCTGCTGCACCATCATCACCTATGGAAGAAACTTCATGAAGTTTCCTCCCTTTTACTACTTAGGCTCTGACTAACCAGTTATAATATAAAGGTTGCATCTATAAGTGTTGATGACTCATTATGGCTACTCTTGCAAACTGTTGGAATCCGAAGTTTAAACTTCAGGAAACCTAAAATTTTCCAATAATTTACCTTCGTTTGGCCTAAGAGAGCCAATGTAAAATCTTAGAAATGTTTTGGTTTATACAGGAATTCCTGAAAAATTGATTTCTTTTTAAGTGAGAGGATTGAAGATAGTGAGGCAGACTTCCAGATGTGCCCCGGCCAGATCCACCTGGTCAACTCATCTAGGGCCAATACTTGAGTAACAAGCCATTTTTAGCATCTGTGGCCAATACGCTCCAAAGGATCTATCCTCAGCACCTGGGACTTTGCTCAAACCAATGGAGCCCCTGCCTGCGGGAGGGGAAGAGGGAGAGAAGGGGGGGGGGAGAGAAGAAGCAGATGGTTGCTTCTCCTGTGTGCCTTGACTGGAAATTGAACCTGGGACATCCATTCGCTGGGCCGACTCTCTCTATCCACTGAGCCAATGTCCAGGGATGATTCAGTGTCTTAACACCTTTATTTTTTAAGCAGAATCATCTTCCCCAAATGAGATGATGAAAATGTTGTGTCTGCTCTGTCCAGCATGGTAGCCACTAGTACCAGTAGCTATTGAGAACTTAAATGTGGTTAGTGTGACTAAGAAGTGGAATCTTTAATTTTATTAAACTTTAATTTAATTTACATATCTGCATGTGGCATGTGACTATGGTATTGGACAGCAAAAGTCTAGCATATGGTCATGGACTACGGGGAAGGACTTCTGCCTCTGGTGGTGTTTCTGTGTGCTCTGGCAGGGCTATAGAGAAACACGATAGAAATATATATTAGCACTGCTCTTCATTCTGTTCAGTTTAAAACTGTAACAATCCCTAGCATACCTGACGCCTGCCCACACAGACAAACAATATTCTCAGATAATTCTGTTAACAAATTTTCAGATAATACTTTGAACACAGCAGCTTGAGAATGAAGAGGCGGGCAGGCAATGTTGGTGGCTGAAGAGAGGCAGAGACCCAGTAAGTGGAGGCACTCTCTGTGGAAAGAGATAACATTAGAATTCTTGCTTTGTTTCCCTATCCTTCAACCCAGTGGAAACTGTCCCCTATCTCTGCCCTAGAAACTGTCCATCTTCTCTTCCATGGAAGGTTTCCCTGGAGTCTGACCGGGACTGCATGGTAAAAATATGACTGACTGTTACGGATCCTGGCACTGCTGAAACCGAAAGACGTGCCCTGTGATCTAAACCGACGACGGCTTGTTTCTGGCCTAGAAACATTTCATTTCACATCTCTGACCTTTACATGGACATAATCAAAATAAATGACATTATGCACCCGATTCTCCTGAGAATTTTGCTCATAGATGTAAATGCTAAGGATTTAAGAAGGTGACCCACTCAGGTCACTAGACTGAGATTTAACAAACAATCACTCAGCAGGACAAAAATCACTATCCGCAGTAGGTAACTGCAAAAAACCAATTAGGTATATCAGTGGGGATATAAAAACATTAAAAGGACAGTTTAAAGTACCACAGCTTCTGAACCCAAAGGCCCAAAAGACTTGGGCATATTATTCTGAGAGCTAAGGAAAAGTATGCTTTATAAATCTGTAAGAATCTTAGTAATATAAAACCACAGTGAAAAATTCTATGAAATTGTGGCTAGGAACCGCTTTGATTGGGAAATTTTGTAGTTGTTTGGTAACTTATGTAATTTAAATTTTATTTATTTATTTATTTATTTATTTATTTACAGGGACAGAGAGAGAGTCAGAGAGAGGAATAGATAGGGATAGACAGACAGGAACAGAGAGAGATGAGAAGCATCAATCATCAGTTTTTCGTTGCGACACCTTAGTTGTTCATTGATTGCTTTCTCAAATGTGCCTTGACCGCGGGCCTTCAGCAGACCGAGGAACCCCTTGCTGGAGCCAGCAACCTTGGGTCCAATCTGGTGAGCTTTGCTCAAGCCAGATGAGCCCGTGCTCAAGCTGGCGTGACCTCGGGGTCTCGAACCTGGGTCCTTCGGCATCCCAATCCAACACTATCCATTGCGCCACCGCCTGCTCAGGCTATTTAAATGAGAATTATAGAATTTGCTAACAAAGTAGGAATTAGTAAACCTTATAATAGTAACTATAATAATATATTCCAGTTTGTTTTATTCATGTTTACATAAGTCACGCACACAACAACACATCCAGTATCATTAAGCACTCATTTTTCTTCTCAAAATTTTCTCAATGCAAAAGAAAGAAACTAGTATTATGGTCATCACACTCTTAATTTCAAAGTCAAACAGAAAAGACAGCACTGGGGAAGCCAGGCAGTCCATCTTGGTGGATTTGCACAGTTCAAGGCTGATCCTTACTCTTAGAAACTTACAAATAAGATGATCAGGAGAGGGTTCATGCCAGCCACACTCATGGTGATATTAAAGTAGAAATGCTGGCCTTGGCCGACGATTCAGTAGATAGAGCATTAGCCTGGCATATGCATGTCCTGGGTTTGATTCACAGTCGGGGCACACAGGAGAAGCGACTACCTGCTTCCCCTCACACCCCCTCCTCTCCCTCTTCCCCTCCTGTAGCCAGTGGCACAAGTGGTTTGAGCCTCAGCCCCCTGAGGATAGCTCAGTACTCAAGATTGGTCCCACTAGGGTGGCTAGGTGGATCCCGTTGGGGCACATGTGGGAGTCTGCCTCACTATCTCCCCTCCTCTCACCTAAAATAAACAAACAAACAAATATAATATAATATAATATGCTGATTGAATATCTTGTTGTGAGAAAAATAATCCCTCACGTAGAAGGATAGTGATATCTGCCCGATCATTTCCCCTTCCTTCTCTCTCTTCCTCTTTCTCTAAAACCAATAAATAAAAACTTTTTAAAAGCTACACCCACAACCTATATTTAAAGAAGTATATTAAAGAATTCGTAAAATACTAAGATTAGCCTAACCAGGCAGTGGTATAGTGAACAGAGCGTCAGCCTGGGGCACAGAGGACCCAGGTTCAAAACCTGGAGGTCGCTGGCTTGAACTCTGGCTCATCTGGCTTGAGCGTGGGGTCGCCAGCTTGAGCATGGGATCATAGACAGGACCCTATGGTCACTGGCTTGAGCAAGGGGTCACTGGCTTGGCTGGAGCCCTCCAGTCAAGTCACATAAGAGAAAGTAATCAATGAACTAAAGTGCCACAATGAAGATAATTCTCATTCTCTCCCTTCCTGTCTGTCTGTCCCTCTCTCTGTCTCTCTCTCACTAAAGGTAATAATAATAATAATAATAATTTTTTAAATAAAATACCAAGATTAAACTCTTTACAAAATACAAGCTAACAGACCTTGACATTTTAAATCACTCTGTGTCTTCTATGTCTAAAATGCATGTGGGCCTTCTGGTGAGACTCCAGCTTCAAAATGCAAAGAAGTCTATCTTTAGCTCTGTGGATTCAGCACAAGTCTAGAACTTGGGATTCTGGTACAAAATACTACAGAATTTCACTATTGTGAAGCCCAGGAGACTAGCAGATACATAATCAGCCTTTAAATAGTTTCAACAACACTTTCAGAAGCTCATTGAATTTTCTAGTCTCATCCACATCTGAGAAATCAGTGATGTACAATAGATACACCTACAGTGGAGAAACGACCTATCAGGTCTCCAGAATTGTGGCCGCTTGGACCATCTAAAATTGTAATTTGTCTATTATCTCTATTAGTTTATTATTAACCTGACTGGATTGCCTTGAATGTAAAACTGTTAGCTTCTGACCCTGTAGGGCAGGGGTCTCAAACTCGCGGCCCCCCACCAATTTTGTGCGGCCCGCAGACTGGCCCGCAGACTAATCCACGAAGTTTGATTAGTCTGCGGGCCACACAAAATTGGTGGGCGGGCCGCATGCGGCCCGTGGGCCGCAAGTTTGAGACCCCTGCAGGGGGATGCAATTTTGTATATCCAATTCAGGATTCTCATTAGAATCACTGAATTTTTATCAATATTGCTCACCCTGCAACTCAGGGCAACTTAACACCATGAGAGTCTGTTTCTGTACCATCAGGAAAGTGAAGTAAATTTGAAGATTACGTTAATGAAGGCCTCCCAGCACTAACAGGGCTTATAGTCAGTGTTATAAATTTCTCAAAAGTATATTTAGGTCCCCAAACCATTTCCATTCTATGATCCACTTACGCTATGACTGCTGTACTTCACCTTAGGGCTGCCACCACTCTAGTGTTAGTCATGAATTCTCCCCACTGCTCCAAGGGGAAAGACTTCCAGATGCCCACAGAGAGGCAAGCTACTAGGGGTAGGGGCTACTAACACCTGCTCCATTTGAGGGCTCAAGTCACATGTGATTTAAACAATTCAGTTCAAATGCAGTAGAGACCTTGAGAAGAAAATTAAGAGTAACCTCTCTTTAAAAAAATCACTAACTTCAACTCTCCAACCCGAACAAGGGTCTCTTCCTAATAAGCTAGGGAACTTTTCCTTTCTGCGTCTTTTACAGCTATCTCATTCGAAGATGATTAGAGCTGCAAAAACATTCTGCCTTTACAAAGCAGACAGTGGTAGAGTGTACACACTCAGAGATCTTCCTATCCAAGCCCAACCATAATAATAAAAATCACTCTTAAGTTAAATGCATTAACTTCTAACTGATCTGATGCATATGCTAACATACTGCTATTGGTTACCACAGCAACGACAAAACAGTTTGGGACTGCTGGTCTCCAGACTCTTAGTTCCACAGTTGACACATGAGTGGAGGTGACGGAAAGAGTGATCACATGAAAGTTTTGCTTCATCTTCTAGGAGGAGGCCGAGAGTGCACAGGAAGTCATGAAGAAGAACGCAAAGTTGACACATTTGCGCAAACACTGGCTAGTATCTTACATCTTAAGGCATTGGAAAATATATTAAGAAACTGTAATATCAATATCAAGCATAGGATAAAAAATAAAGCAAATTACACTGCTAAAGAACAAACACTATGAGATTTTAGAGTGGAGCAATTCACAAACATAGGTTATATTTTTGGCAACAGTGGTTATATTTTTGGCTAGTTCCAGGCTAATATAAACTCTTGTTTTCAATGCACCTCGTCTCCCTCCTCCACACCCCACCACTGCCCACCCGCAGTGAGTGCTTCTCACCTCAGTGCATATTATGCTTCTTCTTTACGAGGCCAAAATAACACTTTCAAAGATATTTCGCTCTCCTAAATTCTGAAGACCAGAAGCCTTTTAGTTTCTCATCTTTAAACTACTAAAAATCTAATTTCTTTACTTGTCCTCTTTACAAATCTTACATTTTAGTAAATACCTCTCAACCCCCCCCAAATTAACTTATAAAACAACAGCTATTATGCTTACAGAATGTGCTATAAGATTTACAGACACACCTTGTTTATTCCTCCAAACTCTGAAAACAGGAATTGGGTTTTCACAGATAAAGAGACTTGCCCCAAATCACACAGCAGGTTAAATTAATAGGGCTAAGACTCGATCACAGGCTTATCTGACTCAAATCACTGTAATACATTCCTTCAGAGAGTGGAGTAAACGATATTTTACTGCACTGTTGCTGATAAAATGTTTATACTGTACACATCTGCAGACCTAAGAATATATTAACCCTCAAAGGCCCTTTCATAAATATACCCTTAAAGCTACTCTGTGATATTGCTAAAGCAAAGATTAGTATTCAAATTTCACAAACAGAAACACAAATATTGAAGAGTTAAGCCAAGGGTTCTCAACCTCAGTGTTGGGAACACAGCTGTGTTAGGCTTGCTCGCTTGCACTTCGCATTAGTGCGTGAGCACGTGGCTCCCTATGTAAGACTAGGGGTGTAAGGCTACCCTCAGGGCAGATTGCTGCCCGCCACTGTGAGGGGCCGTTTAGCTGTTAGTTTGCCGGTGTTTCCCTGCCTGTTTGCTCATCCACTGATGCAAGACTATAATAAATGGGAATAGCCCACTGCTTTCCAGCTCCTCAGTTCCTCTACCATCTGCCTGAATCCAATGTGGACCTGCCTGGCCTCGGCCACTGGCATTACACTCAGCATTACAGACATTCAGACAGAATAATTTTTTTTTTTTTTTTTTGTATTTTTCTGAAGCTGGAAACGGGGAGAGACAGTCAGACAGACTCCCGCATGCGCCCGACCGGGATCCACCCGGCACGCCCACCAGGGGGCAATGCTCTGTCCCTCCGGGGCGTCACTCTGCCGCAACCAGAGCCACTCTAGCGCCTGGGGCAGAGGCCGAGGAGCCATCCCCAGCGCCCGGGTCATCTTTTGCTCCAATGGAGCCTTGGCTGCGGGAGGGGAAGAGAGACAGAGAGGAAGGAGGGGGTGGGGGGGTGGAGAAGTAAATGGGCGCTTCTCCTATGTGCCCTGGCCGGGAATCGAACCCGGGTCCCCTGCATGCCAGGCCGATGCTCTACCGCTGAGCCACCCGGCCAGGGCCCAGACAGGATAATTCTTTATTGTGGGGCTAACCCATTCACTGTGGGATGCACAGCATCCCTGGTATCTATCCACTAAATGTCAGTAACACGCCTCCCCACCCCCTGTGTCAATCAAAAGTTTGTCTGGACATTGCCAATGCCCCCTGAGGGGTAAAACCATACCTCGTGGAGAACCACTGAGATAAGCCTGGTTCAAGATTGTACTGATATCAGGAAAGAGCTCTTCTAAATCCTAGCTTATGAGATTTCTCTCATACCAAGCTACAGCTTCTTAAGAGAAAGCACCTGTTAGCCTGGGTAAAATGTACAGACCTCAAAATGTGACCACCTCTACTTCCCTTCACTTTATAAGTACTGTCTCTCAACTTTTACACTCAAGTGCACATCTTCTAGGTGTACATCCCCAGTGTCTTCAACTCCTGTTCACACAGTTTCTAGACTGTCTCCAAAACCTGATTATCCTCTTCTGAACACACATTTAAACACAACCCCAGAAATGTGCACAGCATTGTCTAAAGTAGTAAAAACAGGAGCAACAAGAAAAGACTAACATCTAACACACAATTTACTGCCAGGTTCTGTTTGTAAGCACTTCACATGAGTTATCTAATTTCATCTTTCAACATTTTCAACAACCTCTGAGGCGGGTATTATAATCTGTATTTTATGAAGAGACAGGCACAGAGCACGCAATAACTTGCCCAAGGTCAGGCAAGCCCCTGCTCTTAACCACTTATCTACAATGCTTCAAAGAACTGTGAGATGATCACCTCTTTGGTTCTAAATGCTCCACCTCTACTGATGCATGAGTTCTTTTCCCCAGCTTATCAAGTGCCATCATCCAGGTACCTTGCTCAACTCGGACATCACTCGACTGCTCAACCCTCTTTGCGTATGACAAGATGCAAACCCACTTATCCGTATTGCTGTCTAACCCACATTTGTCCATCTTGAGTAAAGAACACAAAGCACTCACTTCGTTAAATGTTTTTGCTGAAGCGCACATGTCAGAGCTACAGCAATGTTGATATACTTGTCCGGTAACTATCATAAAGGAGGTTAACTGATGATGAGTGATGCTAGACACTGATCATCAACATGTTTTCTAAGTGATCCCCATCCATCCTTTCAAACATATGATTTACAACTCTGCTAGACACCAACCTAAGCTCTGAATCTGAAGTTCCTGGAATTTACCATCTCCCCTAGTTTTGAAAACCAAGCTGTCTGGCATACTTCCTCCTCTCCATGACTTGCATGAGATTAATCCCAGGTGGTTATATCATCACAACGGTACATTCTTTCAACACCCTCAAGAACTCAAGGTACTTAAAGCAGCTAATTTAGAGAGGTTTAAGGAGGCCAAGGTATCCTTGCTGTGTTTGGGAAGATGGGTGGGTGTCCTGCGTCATATAGATGGTGCAAATGAAGAGGGGGTGTGAGCAATACCCTGTCCTGTCTAGTCCATTGTCTTCTGAGAAGGTGACATTGTTTATGATGACATCCCAACAGATGATCCAGCAAATGGACTCTCTCAGAGCTGGCTGTCCCCGGTGAGGCACATTGAGACTGTCCCACGTCTACCTAGCTTTAGTACTCATTGAAGGTCCTTTCATGACCTCACCATTCTAAACAAGCAGGTTCAACACTAAACGACAAGCTAATAGAAAATTTAAAACATTTCACCTAGCGCATAAAATACTGCAGGTGTACATTCACACAGAGAGAATTCAACTCTTGGAAGTCCACGGATCCAGCCGCTTGGTTTACAAGTAGGGAATGCCCGAGTGGCACTTGGTGAGGAGCAAGAAGAACATGCAGGTCCAGAACGCAAAGTGCTTCAGGATAAGAGAAGAAAGTCACTCCAAATCAGCAGCCATCAGGCAGCCACATGTATTAACAGGTTCACCAAGAGTAGGGCCTGCTTAGTTAATATTTGAATACCACAGGCTTCCAGGGTAAATGCATTATTCCTTGAACTTTGACATTTTGGTACTGGAGCAATGAGAAGCTTTTAAAATCACTTAAAAATCTACTTTGAACCAAGAACTTCCTCTGGATTATTTCACAATTGGAGCCATGTGGGGAAATTACAAACCTTAAATGCTAACTTTGGGGGTAAGTGAAATTAACTAGCTATAAAATGTGGAGATTACATAACTTGCCGTGGCTCTTGAACTATAAAACAAAGATAATCATACCTCTACGTCTCAGCATTGTTGTGAAAATCAAATGAGGCACTGCGTGTGAAGCATCTCAGTGACTGATAAAAGCAGGCTCTTTAAGTGTTCGGTTCTGTTGTAGTATTGTGCACCTGAAACCTGTATCATTCTGTTAATCGGTGTCACCCCAATAAAGTCAATAAAAAGGAAAAAAAGAGAAATGAATTAAAAGATAAAAATAAAAAACAATAAATGTTTGGTTCTGTTACAACCATCAGGGTGAAACTTGAATCAAAGCTCAAATTTAATTATCCCTTTATTTTATTTCTTGTGTGCGTGTGTGTGTGTGTGTGAGAGAGAGAGAGAAAGAGAGAGAGAGAGACAGATAGACCGAAAGGGAAAGAGATGAGTAGCATCAATTCTTCACTGTGGCACCTTAGTTGTTCATTGATTGCTTTCTCATATGTGCCTTGACCAGGGGGCTACAGCAGACTGAGTGACCCCTTGCTCAAGCCAGTGACCTTAGGCTCAAGCTGATGAGCCCTGCTCAAACCAGATGAGCCTGCGCTCAAACTCGTGACCTCGGGGTTTTGAACTTGGGTCCTCTACGTCCCAGTCCGATGCTCTATCCACTGTGCCACGGCCTGGTCAGGCTAATTATCCCTTTAGATTTTAGACATCTTAGAGATTTCATAAAATATTTTCCCATTCTTACTACCTGAGGGGCTTTGCAACTACCCCAGTGGAATTAAGGCCATTTCTCTCAACTTCACAGGCTGTTTCTCAAAAAAAAAAGGAATCCCAGGTTGTTAACCTCTCACACAGAGAGGCACTTAATTAATTAAACTCAAAACAACTGGACTTAACAATTAGCCTATGAGCTTGAAAACAGTGTTATTATTAGTTCAACATGCAAATAATTAAAAATTCTAACAAGTTATTTTAATTATTCATTTAGAAATGATTAATTTCTAGAGATGTTTCCTATAGACTGAAAAATGTCAGTTGCAAAGAACTTTATTAGACCTGCTGGCTCAGTGGATCAGCCTGGCATGCAGACATCCCAATGTCCTGGCTCCGATCCCTAGTCACACATGAAAAGCAACTATCTACTTCTCTTCACCCTTCTCTCTCAGCCACTCAATCAGTCAAATGTAGGCCTGGCCACTGAGGATAGCTCGGTTGATTCAAGCATCGGCCCAAGACGAGGGTTGCCGGGTGGATCCCAGTTGGGGCGCATATGGAAGTCTGTCTCTATATCTTTCGTCCTCTCACTTTAAAAAAAAAAACTAACTTGATTCTTTCTTTCTGTTATAGAGCCTGTCTACTGCATTAGAGTCCACATCTTCATAAATGAAGAAGTATAATGATCTAGTAACTTCATAAGTCAGTTTATAATCTTCCTATCATCCTTTATGCTATGTGGGTGTCTTCTATCTGCCTTGCCAGGACAGTGTTTCTGATGGTGATATGTCTGCTGCTGTGTATGTCTTTAGTGAAACTGCAAACATCACAAGATTCTACTTCTCCTGTCTCCCACCTCCCAACCTCTTGCAAGAAAATAACTTACTTGCAGCATATAAATTTCTATGCACTGCTAATTTTTACATAGAAAGCAGATTAAAAAAAAAAAAAAAAAAAAAAAAAAAGCTCACGGAGGCCCCGATCGAGTGGCTAAAAGGATAGAGCGACATCACCATGCCGAGCTGCAGGTTCCATCCCTGGTCAAGGCACATACCAGGAACAACCAATGAGTGCACAATCAAGTGGAATAACGAGTTGAGTTGATGCTTTTCTCTTGCTCGCTCGCTCTCACCCCCTTCTTTCTCTCTCAAATCAATGCGAGGGTGGGGGAGCTCACGGCTTTATTTCTACATAAATTTAAAAGTAATAGTCAATTCAGCAGGCTTAAAGAGTGGAATGGAAACAGACCTTAAGTCTCCAGATCCCCATCATGGTACAACTTAAGTAACAACTCCCTGACAGTAAACACAAATAGAAAAAATAAACATAAAAAAGCAAGGGCTATGTACTCTACTCAGTTGTGTTTATTTCCACAAATTCCACAAGAGCAATTACCTGGCCACAATAAATAGAAAGCATAGCCGTGGAGTAGACACGTTCATTCCACAACACACGAGCACGTGCTTCCTTCTGGCACTGAACACAGGTCTCGCTGACCAGCTAAGCTTCCAACCAGCCAAAGGAGTTGACTGAAGGACCATTAGTTCTATTTAGAACAGGGACTGGAGTTTGAGAACGTATTTCCCCAAAACTTAGTAACAAACTGTAAACACAATCTCACTCCCTCAAAAACCTTCATTGCGAAATCTTGATAACCCCAAACCAAAACCTCGGCCTGATCCTTGGCTCTCAACCCTACAAAATTCAGAGCACCGATGCAGCCTCCCTATATGCTGGCCCACTGTTTCAGCAACTACCCTGTGAGCATTCTCAGATGTCAACAGCTACAGCCCATTTTATCACTAAAGCGAGATCCAGTACAAAGTAAGACTCCCCTTACTCGCCATCGTAGAGGAAATGACAATGATTGCATTACGGGGTGTTCTCTGCAAGACAAGGAAGGTTGTTTCCCCCTGCTTTTAACTAGGTCCCACCGTCTGTCAGTGCTACAACGCCGGCCCAGACAGCATTGTCATGAACGACAGCATCCCACCCAGACGGAGCAACACTTACACTCACGGTCTCTCCTTGCTGCAGGCAGAATCTCGGGGAAAGTTCCTAGGATACTAAGTTAGCGCGCGGCTCCCGCACGCCAGAAGTGCGAGCTGCCTGCCCCGCAGGTGGAGAGGCGAAGGCGATCAGCTGCGCGCCGACCCCGGCCCGTGCCCCCGCTCCTGCTCCTGCTCCCGGGCGCCGCCGCGCCTCCGCCGGCCGGGCCACCCCTCTCCTGCGGCCTGCCGGGCGGTTGGCAAGGGCAGCGCTGCTCCAGCGCCTCGCGTCTGGCGGGCGGGCTGGGGGCGGGTCCTCTCTGGGGGGCGGCTGTGCGCAAAGACACCTAGGCCGGCCCCTGAGGCTCCAACAGGGAAGCCGCGGGTAGGAGGGCAGTAGAGGTTTTTGGAATGTAGGGTGTGACCCTCTAGCACGGCAAAAAAGAAATGAGTCACCCAGTACAATCCTGACCAATAAGCGTGTTCAGTCGATTAAGGCGGAACTTTCCTTTCCTGATTTATATCAGGCTTAGAAGCCTTTTATAAGCCTTTTTTTTTTTTTTTTTTTTTTAATTTCAGCCTTTGGAAACTTCAAGAAACTGTAGATCGCCTTTTAAAAGTCTTATAAAACAAGGATTGATCTTGTTATGACAAATACCTTAAAAATAGATGTACGTTAATTTATATTCCTCAAGTGATCCAGGATGTAATGAGGCTGGTTGCATCAGGTGTCCAAACAGATTTTGATCTGACCTCCGACACTGTACGACCTAGGGCAGGATAATTATCTGCAGTGAGGGGGATCAAGTGCTCACCTAACAGAGTTTGAGGGACAGATGATATGTAGTATACATGCAAAGAATTCGGTACAGTGCTTCACACAGAGTAGCACTTAAACAATGCTGTCCTGTCCCTCTGAATTCTGTATCAGAATCTCCAAAATTGTGGACAAACTGGCCAATAATTTTTTCCATTCTTTTCAATGTTAAAATATTCAAAGAATTTTAGAGCTGAAATAGTTCTTTGGTATTGCATGATCTGAGTCCCTTATTTAAGAGTTTAAAAAACCAAAGAAGCCTTTAGTTTAGGATTTTAGTTAATAGAAATTTTATTGTAGCAAACCAAAGGGTTTAAAAATTAGAATGACTTCATTTATGCCATAATTAAACCAACTTTTAAAAAAGTAAGAGTGATTTTAGAAATACTCTTTCTTTCTGGGTCATCGTGCCCTGAAATTACTTTGGAATAAAAATATTAAAAAGAAACTTTCAGTAGTTGGGAATTGGCAACTTCCAGGAAACAAGAGAACTGGCAGGTGCTGAGGACCAGTTAAGAAGTAAGTTGATTACTAGTGAGGGTAGGGAGTTTTTACAGAGGAAGAATTTTTTTTAAGCTACAAATTAAACCTTCTTGGCTTTAGAGAGAATCTCCTCAGTTTAACTTTCTCACATTTGTTTAGAGCCAGTCATTCTATAAGCAAAGATTTCTTCAAAATAGTTAATAACCAAATATAAGATCTAAAGTGAGATCAAAAGATCCAAAATGCTATTTTTTCTCCGAACCAGCATGGAAGACTAGAAGGAGCTGCACCAGGAGTCAAGAGCTCCTGTCCTAATCCCAGCTAAGTGGCTAGGTGGGCGGCCCTAGGGAAACTACTTCATCCCTCTCTGAAGCTTCCTAGGAGTTTTTCAAGACCAACTTAAGGTCAAAAAGGGCAGAAGCTAAGGTACAACCCAGATGGGTACTACACTTATCAGAATAATTACTTCGCTAGGTATACAAATGTCTAATAACTATTTTGTGCACCTGAAACTTAAAGAATGTTGTATGTCAACTATAAGTAAAAATAAATTTAAATAAAATATATTTTTTTTTAATTTTAAGGGGAGGTACAAGATCAGCTTATAACTTAACGTTTGTCCTTAGCAGAACGCATTAATTGGTCCTGTATCTTAGATCAGTGTTTTTTAACTGCCGGTGTGCCAGAAATTTTATACCAGTCCACAAAAGAGTTAACCACCCTGATGCTGTATGAAGATTATAAACCCAATAATTATAAACTGAAAAACGCTGTCTTAGATGATATAAAGCTGATAAATCTCTCTGGACTCTCTTATTCTTCACAAAGGTAATCTTATTGTCCTGGACACTTTAAGTTAAATTCTGGAACTATCTGAGCTTCCTGCCCCCTCTCTTGATAATTCACTATCAACAGGTATGATGACAGCTTCTTAAGTGTCTTTCACATCTTTTTCATTCTTTCCATTCCTCATTCAGGCATTCATCCCCTCATGTCAGAGTCAACAAGGTTGAGAGTCTCCTGACTGTTGCCCCAGCTGCTAGATCCCTCAGTCTGTGACCCATCATTACCATCACATGATAAATGTCAAAGTCCAGCATGCATAATGTCATGAACCTTTCTATCAAACAACTTTACAGTAGAGATGAAAATGAAAACATGTGCTTTATAGGCAACTCTCATCATCAAACATTTATATAAATTAGTATGTATATTTGTGCACATCAGTTTTCTGCTCATAAAACTATTACAATCAATTGTACTAGCCAAACTGATAATATATTGGCTGTTACAAGAAGAACAGTAGCTCTTTCATATATGTAGCCTATATATATAGAACCTGTATGTATATGAGCAACTCAATAAACTTCCTAACACTGCAGCCTGAAAAATGCAATTGTATGTGTGTATGCAGACACAGATACACCAAGGTACATGAAAGAGAATGAGAAAGGGAAAGCTAACACAGGAAAGAAAAGTAACAATCTAGTAGTTTGTTACTACTATATAGGACCCAGTCAAGCTTAAAATTCACAGTTGCTACTCCATTCAGGAAGAAGGAGGCCTTTGTGTACGTATGCTCACCTGCAATCTTAGCTGAAAGCACTTAAAAGATGTTTACAACAATCCTTATGCTTTGAACTTAAGAATGCAATTACCAACATTTTTAGAACATTCTCACAATAGAAAAAGGATAAGATGTCTTTGTTGACTAAGGTTAAAACGCAAGGTACAAATTTGGTCATTTCACAGTTTTTCAAAAAATGACAATTAGCCCACGGGTCCAATGTCATGATCCTTAGTCATTCAGATACAGGTCTCCACCTCTCCAACCTCCCCACCTTCCACTTAAAAACCCTCTGCCAAATAACGGGCCTGGTCCATTTGTTGTTCCCCTAAAGCAGTGGGCATATTACCGCCTCTGCACCTGGGCCCACACCTTGTCCTCTGTTTGATGACCTTCCCTCACTCTTCTTACTAGTTATTACCTTCCAGACCCACTCAAACCCTTGCTTTTCCTGAAATCTTCCTCACTAGTTCAAGCCCTGGGGAACTCTCCTCTCTTCTAAATGCCTCCAGACCTTTCTTTATACCTCTATCTCACAGCTGACTTATGGAGCCTTGGCATCCTCCTTCTTTTTGAGATCCCTAATGTTTCTGTCTCACCAGATGACAAAAGATCGTCTGAAGCAGAGACTGTTTCTGAGGCCTTGTATACCCCAGGACCTAGTAGATTCTGAATAAAGTCACTGTTGATATAATAATGTGTAAGTTATATAACAACCACAAAAGAGAAAGGAAAACTTTCCTTTTGTCTGCTGACACATCGAGAATAAACAAATATATATTAGAGCTGTTCAAACCAGTTGGCAAGCAGAACTCAAAAGGCAGATGTGTTTCTTTATTCTTTACAACATTTTTCCAACAATACAGAATGGTACTATTAAAGAAAGTAAATCTGATACTTCGTAAAGGGAAGTAAAGTTTACAAGAGCATTGCCACATAAAATCTCAGTTCCCCAAACACTAATCTACTGAAGGGAAGAGAAGCATTAAGTCATTCTATGATACCTTACCTGTCAAGTAGGGAACACAAATGTACATATTTGAAAATCTTGCCAAACTACCGATTCCTCCTTAAACAGAAACATCTCTCTCAATGTACACAGCATAGCCACGAACATCTACCTGATTACCTAACAGTGCTCTTAACCATAAATGGTAGCAAAGGGCACTTCTTCAAGGCAAATCATAACTATTAGAAACATCTTAAGTAACCATAAGTTATATGACATTTGCATTATAGCAAACCTCTGTGAATCACAAGAGTTATTATATACACACACATAGTCACTAGTATTCTTTGAGTAGTGCTAATACATTTATGCTTTTATGAGATGGGAATAAATGCTACCACTGTTCTTAAAAAGCTATGTCATAAATCAACTGTCGTACTATGCAATTATATTTATTATAATTGCCCATAACAAAGACAGTGACTTCTTAAATATTCTACGTATAAACAACCAAATGAATGTCAGCATTCTTTAACTTGCAGGTTAACAGAAATGGAACTTGAAGCAGCACATGTAAAAGCAAAGTGGGATGCGATGACTCTGAATAACCCAGCAACAGGAGAGCCACAGCTGGGCTTTAGGATCAGCTGAAAATAAACTTCACAGGACAAATGGCATCTTTATGTCTATAGTTTGGCTTCATTCTTCCTTCCTCAACTCTGCCTTCTTCTACTTAACTCCTCGCTCTGCCACAAAGAGGAACTATTCCACATTAAAATTTTTTTAATTATCAACAAAAAAGCACATCTGTCCAGCTTGGGGCCATGCACCCACCCCGGTGGCCACGGTCCTGTGTTTGGCCTGTCTACACTAGAACTAACTAGTTGGATTGACAGGAATAACAGTTAAGTTCTCCAGAAGGTTAGTTTAGTTCCCAGAAGTGGGAAGAAGGGCTCCTCAGTCTTCCCTCCAAAATACCACCACTTATCAAGAAATTCCACTTTATGTCATTGTAAAAGCTTATCAAAGCAGTCCTCAACCTGGTAATAAATTACATTCCAAAAGTTCACTTTTAAAGTCTTAAGTTAATGATCTCTTTTGTGGCACTTGAAATGCATTTCATGAGAGACAATATGTAGAGGCTGGCTTCTCTGGCCAGTCTTTAAAAGCCTATTAAACTCATGACTTATCTGAAGTATAATGTTAATAATATTTCTAATACTATACTAAAGTCCCATTCATAACATTGTTACTATAGGAAAATGTATTTAAAATTCCACCTAGAACAAGAAAAAGATGCTTAATATAATTCCATTTCTTGAGTATCTAGTAATGACAGTGGCTTCCATTATAGACGAATTATTTTACATTTTATCTGTATACAACACATCAAGGCAGGTGTTAAAAACTTCACTAAACCCATGAGGAAAGGTTTTGATGCCTGAGGTGAACTGTCAGGAAAAGTCAAAGCCAGATTCAAAGCCATGTACGTTTGCCCCAAAGCTGGGACTGTTATGCTTGATGCTCACTGCAGCCAGACAGATGTGGGGTTACACTTGAGAGGACTGAGAGATAATGTTTCAGACTCTGTAAATATATAAACTTCTGTGTCAAGAAGGGACTAGTGGGTAGTCACAGTCAATAGCCAGGCTCCCTGAGAAGGTACGTCTCTGTGGAAGAACAAATGAAAATATTTCTAAGTGAGCCTTAAACTATACTTATATACTTATGCTTCTTGTACTTGCATGAAGATCATCTGAAAATCAAGGGTCTATAAATAGGATCTTTATAAAAAATTTCCATGTTGAAAAGGGGGTACTATCTATTAAAACACCTACCTAAGGTGTTTTAAAATTAAAAATGCAAAAATAACTGACCAATGTGACTCAATTCTGCCAATATAAATGCAGTGATGCATTTAACATCCTTAACTGTGTTTTACACTTAAAATCTTTTTGGTTATGCAGTATTTAATATACGTAAGAGAACATCTTTAACGTATTTGTCAGGAAAAATAACATTAAGATGAACAACTCTGAACCTACCACCCAGTATAAAGCAGACCCTTCCCGATATAGTTCACGGTAGTCCCTACCAGCTCCTTTCTGTCTGAGCCTGACAACCAGCTCTTTCTGTGCACGTTGGACAAAAAAGTTTGAAAGTCTTTGGTTCAGCCGGGATTTTAATAATAAATTAACCCTGTGCCTTTTGAAATCAAAGTGGAGAAGTTGTCAAAAGTAAAAAAATAACAAGATAGAAAACACCTGAATTCCTAGTCATAAAGAAAGGAAATGGCTTCTTGTACAGTCTTAACCCAGAAACTACTCATGAGAGAGACCTCTGGGGGCTTTTGATTTCACTCATAGGCCAACCCAGAACCAGTCATTAGGAATATAAAATTAAGTTAGAGCTCCTTAAACATCTGTCTGATTATTAGACACATGGCAGGTGAACTCCAAATTATTCCAAACTGAGGTAAGGTATTACTAAGCCAAGATAAACTGGTTCTCCCATGCGGAGCCTTAAACATGTCAGATACAATAAAAAAAAAAAATAGGAAAGGAAAGAGTACTCTGACTAACAACAATGAACTCTACTTCATGTGTCATGAGAAAAAGAACCAATAACAGGAGGGGGGAAAATCAAATAAAACAGTCCATAATTTACTAGGGTGTAATTTTGTTGTAATAGTATGTTAAACAATTTCTGTTATGTGAAAAAATTTAAGATATGTCATCTGTAAAGTTAAAGGGTTTAACAATGCATGCCCAAGGAAAAGACATATGCGCTAAACTAGTGAATGAAATCAGTATAAATAGTTGCACTGAAAATACAAGCTGAGAATAAGGCAGTCTAACATGTGTTACAAATTACACTGTATAGTAAATACATGCTAAAGAGGAAAGGGAAGGCCCTGGCCAGTTAGCTCAGTTGGTTAGAGTGTCATCCTGCAACACTATGCTTGAGGGTTCAATCCCCAGGCAGGGCCACACAGGAAGTGACCAATGAATGCACAACTAAGTGCAACAACACATGAACACCTCTTTCTTTCTCTCTCAAATCAATCAATTCAAAAAAAAAAAAAGAAAGGAGGAAAGGGAAAGGAAAGATAAGCTTAATTTACAGAAAGCAATCACACAAAGAACATCTTAAGGATGGCATACAACGAAGTGAGGATCCTGACATGAATATAGCTCAGATTGTCACAGTGACACTGTCCTTTAGCATCTGCCTGCCTGCCCTGTGCTGTAGTTACTGGGACACACAGCAGCGTACTCTAAGACAAAGGCTAGGCCCAGGGCTTGCATTATTTTCAAACTCCAGACGTTCAGACCTTAACACAGGACACGTTCCACAAATGCTTGAAGGGGGAAAAAAGGGTCAACATGGTCAAACTTAAAAACCTTATGGAAATGCCCTGTTTGAAATGATAATTTCTGATTTCTCTAATGCAAGAAAAAGACTACAGTCCACCAAGAGTATAACAGTTCAGCCTAAATTATGCTGCATTAACAAATAGCACCAACATTTTAGAGGCCAACAACCTTGGGGAAAGGTCTATTTCTGGCTCCTGGTTGGCTCCCTGTTGGTGAGCTGTGGCTGGCCGCCATGTCCTCTTCACTCTGCAATGGAGGCAGATGGAGCACCGCTAACTGGGGCAAGCTGGTCTCACAGCAACGAGAAAAGAGATCGCAGAACGAGGCCTTGTCTAGTAAAGCTTCTCAGAAATGGTGCGTGTCATTGTTTAGAAATGTTTTGACAAGACTAAAATCACCACAAATGAAATACAAAATCACTTAAGAAATGCTTTCTTCCCCTCAGTAATGATAAAAGAAGGTCCAAAAAGCAGCCCCTCCATTTCTATGGTACTTTATGCTGTTTTCATAATACTTCAGATATTTCCTTAGTATGTCCTCACAACCATCCCAGTGAAGTCCCAGGATTTGCCCAAGGCCTCCACAGTGCCTAAACCAGGGGTTGGGAACCTATGGCTTGCGAGCCAGATGTGGCTCTTTTGATGGCTGCGTCTGGTTCGCAGACAAATCTTTAATAAAAAAATAATAATAATGTTAAAAATATAAAACATTCTCATGTATTACAATCCATTCATTTCCTACCACTCATGTTCATGGTTGTGGGTGGCTGGAGCCAATCACAGCGGTCCTCTGGGACAACATCAAATTTTTATTGGATAATACGTAATGTACATGGGTCGTTGTATGGCTCTCATGGAATTACATTTTAAAATATGTGGTGTTTATGGCTCTCTCAGCCAAAAAGTTTCCCAACCCCTGGCCTAAACTATGCAACTCCAAGTGTGATGTTTTTGCCTCGAAATCGGCCTTCAAGGCCTCCATTCACCTGCAAAATGGAGCCAAGCCTAGACTCTACCTAAGAAAGTTTTTAAAAGATTAAGTAAACCAATGTACACACATGCACATAAAAGCACTCAGTAAATAGAAGATATTATTATTAAATTGTGATACTTGTCCCCTAACATATCTTTTTCAAATTATCTTTAAATTTTAATCATAAAATGCAGAAATATATTTACTAATAATGTTTCCTTCACTTTTCAAGACCATAAACTCCTTTTCTCTTAAAGTTTTTCTATAAACATACATACTTTTTCTGGCATCTATGACTTGTTCACTCCCTGATGGGTTGATTTAAGACCCTCAAAAAGTTTTAAAAAGCAGAACTATTAAAAATTTTTATTTCTTCTCGAAATAGGGAAAATGAGAAAAAAATTGAAAGAATTCAGAATCTTCATTTGAGAATGAGATAGGCCCTGGCCAGTTGGCTCAGTGGATAGAGCATCAGCCCAGCATGTAGACATTCCAGGTTTGATCCCCAGTCAGGGCACACATGAGAAACTACCATCTGCTTCTCACCCTCTTCCTCTCTCCCTTCTTTCTCTCTTTCCCTCTCGCAGCCAGTGGTCAGGTGGTCTGAGTGTTGGCCCTGGGTGCTGTGGATAGCTCAGTTGATTAGCGCATTGGCCAAAGACAGGGGTTGCTGATCATGGTCAGGGTGCATGCAGAAGTCTGTATATCTCCCCTCCTCTCACTTAAAAAAGAGAGAGTGAGAGAGAGAGAATGACATAGATTCCAATATGGTTCCCAAATGATAATGAAAAAGGGCTTAGCATCAAAGGCCCTCTATCTTCTATCCCAGCCCTAACTAGCACTACCCCCCTTCTCTGTCATCTGCTAAATTACAATTGTAGCCTTTCGTCAGAATGAAATACTCCTTTTCCACTTCTGCCCCTTTGCTCCAGCTGTTTTCTCTACCTAGAGTGTTCCCTAAGCACTGCCACAACTCTGTTCAAAGATCCTGCACAAGTAATTCAATAAATGCACCGCAATTCATGAACAAAGATGTTCATCATAGTGAAAAGTTGAGAACTAAAATGTCCACTATTAAGGAACTAGTTAAATACACCATAAACCACATATACATGGAATACTATATAATTAGCAAAAATGAGGTAGATGTACATTTATTGACATGGCATGGCTTCCGTATAATGTCAATCAAATCAGGTTTCAAAACAATATTTATAATAATCCATTTTAGGGGGAAAAAGTGTGTATCTAATCTAGGCATAGAGAGAGTGTGGAAGAATAGAATATATATAAAAATAATGTGCCTGACCAGGTGGTGGCACAGTGGATACAGCATCAGCCTAGAACCCAGAGGACCCAGGTTTGAAACCCTCAGGTTTGGCCCATGAGGTCGTTGGCTTGAGCATGGGATCATAGACACAACCACATGGTCGCTGGCTTGAGACAAGGTTGCTCGCTTTAGCAAGGGGTCACTGGCTTGGCTGTAGTCGCCCAGTCAAGGCACATATGAAACAGCAATCAATGAACAACTAAGGTGCCACAACAAAGAATTAAGGCTTCTCATCTCTCTCCCTTCTTGTCTGTCTCTATCTATCCCTCTCTGTCTCTATCCCTCTCGCATGCATAAATGAATGAATGAAGAAGGAAGGGGGGGAGGGAGGAAGGAAGAAAGAGAGGGAGGGAGGAAGAATAGGTATCTCTGGGGCCCTTGCCACTGACACAGTGGATAGAGGATCATCCCAGACCACTCCACCCCCAGGTAGCTGGTTTGATCCGGGGTCACCTCCTCGATCCCTGTGTCACCAGTTTGATCTCAAGGGTGCCAGCTCAACCCTGAGGTCACTGGTTCCAGTCCCGGTCAGGGCCCGTGTGAGAAGGAATGAATGGGTACATAACTAAGTAGAACAGCTCTCTTTCTCTCTCTCAAAAAAAAAAAAAAATGTATCTCTGGGAAGTGATAATATTGATGAATTTTCTACTCTTAATAATTTTCACATTTTGCCTGACCAGGCGGTGGCGCAGTGGATAGAGAGTCGGACTGGGATGCGGAAGACCCAGGTTCGAGACCCGGAGGTCGCCAGCTTGAGCGTGAGCTCATCTGGTTTGAGCAAAGCTCACCAGCTTGGACCCAAGGTCGCTGGCTCGAGCAAGGGGTTACTCGGTCTGCTGAAGGCCCGCGGTCAAGGCACGTATGAGAAAGCAATCAATGAACAACTAAGGTGTCGCAATGCGCAATGAAAAACTAATGATTGATGCTTCTCATCTCTCCGTTCCTGTCTGTCTCTGTCTATCCCTCACTCTGACTCCCTCTCTGTCTCTGTAAAAAAAAAAAAAAAAAAGTAATAATAATAATAATTTTCACATTTTTAAAGTTCTTTCCAATTAGCATTGTTAATTTTCATAAGTTTTAAAATGCATTGTAATTAAAAGGCATTAATCATTAAACATGCAACTCAGTTGTCATCTGCTCTTGAAACCTCCCCTGATCTAGCCCACTCTTGCCATGCAGGTAATTTCTCTCTTCCATTTGTTTCCTGAGTACTTAATGTGTATATCTCTTATAACATCAACCACATTTGTTTTGAAATTTTAACTTTCTATGCTCAGGCTTGACTATCAACTCCCAAAATGGAGTAAGCTTGTCTCATCTGTATTAGAATTTACCGTCATAACTCTTCCTTCCTTCCTTTCCTCCCTCCCTTCCTCCCCCCTTCCTTCCTCATTCATTCATTTATGCATGCAAGAGGGATAGAAACAGAGAGGGATAGATAGAGACAGCCAGGAAGGGAGAGAGATGAGAAGCCTGGATACATGGCTCCCAAGGATCCAGCAAATTACTGAATGTGTTGATTTAAACCTAATGCAAGGCTGTAAAATATATGTATTTGAAGAGTACACACCGAGCAGTTCTCTAGTAAAGAAATCATCTATATTGGGGGTATTCAGAAATAGTCTAATATCCATTCTGGGGAGAGAAACTATATATCAGAATATTTTATCCGCAGTGAAATTTTTCTGTTAATTATTACCTCCATGTTTGCCTTCGAAGTTATCAAAGATACCTTTATTCAGCTTAAGACAGAGGTCAGTATTTCCTAATCCAGAGGAAAGTCTCTCAGATTTCTATCACGAGTTTTTGCTTGAAATGAACAAGAATTACTTTTGCAATAATGCAAGTCCGTTCCTGACTCAGTAGGAACTATAAATAACTATTATGTTAAGAAGAAATAAGGAAAATAAATGTTCTAAGATTATGTAAGAGAATTGACATAAATGGGCCCTGGCTGGTTGGCTCAGTAGAAGAGCGTCAGCCCAGCATATGGAAGTCCTGGGTTCAATTCCCAGTCAGAGCACACAGGAGAAGTGACCATCTGCTTCTCCCCCCAAACCCCCTCCCGTCTGTCTCTCTTCCTCTCCCATAGCCATGGCATGAATGGTTCGAGCAAAGTTGGCCCTGGGCACTGAGGATGGCTTCCCTCACGTGTTTAAAAAAAAAAAAAAAAAAAAGCTTGGTTGCCTAGCAACAGAGCAGTGGCCCCAGATGGACAGAGCATCACCTGCTAAGAGCTTGCTGGGTGGATCCCAGAGCATGTGGGAATCTGTCTCTGCCTCCCTGCTTCTCACTTAATTAAAAAAAAAAAAGAATAGACATAAATGAATGTTGTGAAATACCCAAGGCATTTTTTTAAGGTTCAATAAAAAATGTATTTTGAAAATTCGGTGGATGAGATTTAAAATAAACACAACCACCACAATCTTAGCTGTTACTTAGCAATTTCAGGCTTCAATTGTTCCCATCTAAAAAGCAAGTTAGAAAACAAAGAAACTGCTTCTTAGAAGAAACACTGAAAAATCTGATCCAGTTTCCTTTCTTGCCTCCATTTTATTCTCTAAGATTTCACTTAAGCCCCTGTGAACTTGAAACTGCCCAGATTTTGTTTTGTTCTGTTTCTCTCTTTCTGGAGACAATTCATTTTCATTAAGACTTAATTTCTGAATCCAAAAGGAAAGCCTCACTCTATAGATAGTCAGGAGGAACCCAGGCTGCTCACCCCTGCCTGAGTGTAACGTCACCACCCAAGTATGTGGAGATCCGCGAGAGTACAGAGAAGGGACAGAAGGACGTTCAAAAGGGAGTGAACAGTCTGACTTCTCTCAAACACTGCCACTCAACAGCCAGAAGACGTGAGGGGTGCCAGGGGTCAGTTATAGACTGAGTTAACAACTTGAGAACTCCAGTCACACTCTTAACAAAATAGGTTTAAATTCTAAATCAGTCTCAGTACTTATATTCAATTCCAGAAGCTATGTGAGTGTGACAGCCGAGCGAGTTGATAAGCAAGGATTCAAAACCAAACCTTGCTTTTTCGACCCAAACAGTCTTACCACCAGGGCTGAAACAGATAATTGAAATAGTGACTTAGCTGCAGCCAGCTCCTACCAGTCCACTAGAGTCTACTGTCATACTGACACCACAGAAATCAGCAAACACTACAACCCCCTCCTTCCCACAGGGCCAGGTCTTAACCCACCAATGCCTGATAGTAGCTAAGGAAGTTGAACTGGCTAATCTTCTGAGTCAAATTAAAGGCCTGTAAACTGGAAATCATGAAACAAATATAAGGAAGGAGAGTAACTACTTCTATTGTGGTCCTATAATGTACCAGTCATAACACAAAGTACTATCCACACAGTCTTTTACCTGTGATTGACTCAGATCAAACCCAATACACAAATAAGTCAACTGAGGTTCAGAGGTTGAGTAACTACAAAAAGCACTAAAGCAAGAGTCAGGCCTATGAATGTCTGACTCAAAATTATATAATCTTTCCACTAGCCTATCCCACATACTAGCATTATCATTATCATAATGAAACCAAAATCAACCACATGAAACTAGATGATAGTTAGCAAACATTAATGGCTTCTGATGTGAAAAAATGACACGAAGAAAAATATGGGGATGCTGTAGACAAGGAGCTCAGTTTTATTCATATTCACTATTTATTCATCTCTACCTCCAAATGTACCCACAGAATAAGAGTAAGAAATGGGGCCCACAGAACCAACAGGACCAAGAATAGCTGTGTTTAAGAGATTTAATATAAAAGGATTCCTCTTTTAATCCTTCAAATACTTATGTTCTACCCACCAAACTCTACCTGACTTGAAATGACACACTCAACTGGAAAGCATAATTTCTCAAATGTTAACATACAGTTTTTGAAATACTTATGATATTACTTTTAAGTATTTTCTCCTTTTGACTTTAAAGTTTTTTGATTGGGCTGTTCATTTATCACTGTTTCTTACAGAAAATTCAGCTGGTAGTCAAAAGAATTCTGAAGGGCTAACATAATTTTACTTACTGATTATTATTTAAAATTCTTGTCATCTTGGCTTACTAGAAGTTACCAGCTTCTCCCACTGTTCCAGCACATTTTCATAACCTGTCATGAGGAGAAAGAATCTAATTAGTTCTATATCTCATGAAGACCGTTTCTTGGTTTCCATATTAGTCTTCCCATCCTTTGTACCCAAAACACAGAGAAAAACACATGTATCTCTTCCTTTCTCTCCAACCAAAGAAATAAAAGAAAATAACATAGATCATCCCAAGAGAAAAAAATTTTAAGAACAGCATTTTTATTGTTGGGGTTTGGAATGGAGAACCCCTAAAATACCTGCCCTTATTTTTTCAGGAAGAGGTTTTCAGTCGGTTTCCTGGGAGGGAGCAGTATTAAAGTAACCCACTTTCTGTATCTGCTCCCCAACGCCCTCCTTCCTTTTCCACAAAAGTGAATGGCTCATTCGCTGGGAGGACTAGAACAAGCTACGGCTAGTGCTTGGTCGCTGCACTGAGTGAGGCAGCAGGGCCACCGGGAGCCAGCTCACTGCCACACAGTGAACAGGACGATGGCCACCTGCCTCTGAGAGGGCATGCACCTCTCTCTGTTCCAGCTTCTCTGCAGTTGTTACTGGATGACTAGGTCAGTGTTGCAAGGGTCTAACACATATTTTAGGGAAGTAAGCAATTGACACTTCTGTGTTCTCTAATTCTGCTTTATTGGTCATTACACAACTATTTATGTTGATTCCTATTTGAATCCTTGCCCTATTTCTCAAATCGTTTAAGACTTTTAGCATAGGAAAGGTAAATAATTAGGCAACTCAAACCACCAATGCATATATAAAACTTTGGTTCAAAATTCTACCACTTATTAAACACATGATGTTGAAAAAATCATTTCATCTTTTCCCAGTCTCAATTTCTTCATTTCTGAAAAACGATCAAATGGCCTCTACCATTCTGTGTGATTATAAAGATTCAGTAAGATGAAGATACAATCTGCCAAAGTCAAGCATGCTTTTATCCGACAAGAACAATACCCTAGCACCCAATGCCCAATGATCAGACTTGCTATTTTGTCCATATGTCTAATTCAAACACTGGAGATTTAAAATTCATGAAATAATGGAATATGCCCAGCAAAGTGCCTTCCTTTTCCCAAGAAGTCATTCAGAATAATTTATTTTTGTTTATTTTTTTAGTTTGACAGAGAGAAACAGACAGACAGACAGGAAGGCAGAGAGATAATAAGCATCAACTCCTAGTTGTGGCACTTTAGTTGTTCATGGATTGCTTTCTTATATGTGCCTTGATGAAGGTAGGGGTACAGCTGAGCCAGCAACCTTGGGTGTCAAGCCAGTGACCTTTGGGCTAAAGCCAGCAATGATGGGGTCATGTTTATGATCCCATGCACAAGCTGGCAACCCTGTGCTCAAACTGGTGAGCCTATGCTCAAGCCAGATGAGCTCAAGCTGGCATCGTAGAGGTTTCAAACCTAGGTCCTCAGCGTGCCAAGTTGATACTCTATCCATTGTGCCACCACTTGGTCAGGCATATTTTATTGTTGTTGTTGTTGTTTTGTATTTTTTTGAAGTGAGAAGTGGTGAGGCAGAGAGACAGACTCCTGCATGCACCCTACTGGGATCCACCTGGCATGCCCACTAGGGGACGATGCTCTGCCCATATGGGCCATTGCTCCATTGCAACCGGAGCCATTCTAGGGCCTGAGGCAGTGGCCATAGAGCCATCCTTAGCGCCCAGGCCAACTTTGCTCCAATGGAGCCTTGGCTGCGGAAGGGGAAGAGAGAGATAGAGAGAACAGAGAGGGGGTGGGGGTGGAAAAGCAGATGGTCACTTCTCCTGTGTGCCCTGGCTGGGAATCAAACCCGGACATCCACATGCCAGGCCGATGCTCCACCACTGAGCCAAACCACCAGGCCATACTTTTGTTTTTTAATTTCATAACATTATAGGGTCTACAACATACAGAGGAGAAGTTCTGCTTTCTTTCCCTTCACAGAAGAGCACCAAATGGAAACACTCAACTTCTACCAGGTGGAATGCAACTATCACTCATTTTATATGAGAACATACAGCTCCAGTAGACAACACATAAAATAGGAACCTACCAACTTTCCTCAACTGAAGCTTCAGTGTTAAGTCATTCAGAGACATTAAAAATAATTGTAAAATGGCTTCATGCACTGATGTACCATGAGAGACAGTATCACTTCAGTCACAGAATAGACAGCAACCTCAAGTAATCCAACCATTAGATAGTTTCCTAGTAACAAAGAAAGAGGTTGCTAAGATCAATCAAAATAGCCAGGACTGAAATGTCAGACTCAGATTCCACCCACCTCTGAGAGGACCATGCTCACAGGCTTAGCTACAGCTTTGGAAGCCTGGTCAGTTGGGAATGGAAGCCGTTTAAAATGATAGCAAATGCAGAAGGCTTTGTTATTGGTTTAAAATAAATAGGCTTGAACTCCACCTCTGCTATTTATCTGTAGTGTAGTCTTTACCAAGTAATTTAATCCTTCTAAGCCTCAGTCTCTGAGTCTGTAAAATAAGGACAATGATACACATTTTGGAGCATAGTTACTTAGAGATGCCCATCAAGAATATGTCCCCAAAATATAATTGCAATTATGTTTACTAGTCCAAGTATGATAGTCTATTAAATTCATGGTAACCACTACAATTATGGTATGCAGTCCATTAAATTCAGACTCTTCCCTATGTGAACATTTTGGAGAGAGGTTCAAATCATACTTCTGACAACAATATAAAACCTTTCTGGCCCTGGCCAGTTGGCTCAGTGGTAGAGCGTCGGCCTGGCATGCAGGAGTCCCGGGTTCGATTCCCCGCCAGGACACACAGGAGGGGCGCCCATCTGCTTCTCTGCCCCTCCCCCTCTCCTTCCTCTCTGTCTCTCTCTTCCCCTCCCACAGCCAAGGCTCCATTGGAGCAAGGTTTGCCTGAGCACTGAAGATGATGGCTCTGTGGCCTCTGCCTCAGGCGCTAGAATGGCTCTGATTGCGGCCGCCGAGCAAAGCCCCAGATGGGCAGAGCATTGCCCCCTGGTGGGCGTGCCGGGTGGATCCCAGTCGGGCACATGTGGGAGTCTGACTGCCTCCCGGTTTCCAACTTCAAAAAAATACAACAACAACAACAAAAAAAACCTTTCTATGTTGTCCTAGAGTATTAAGTAAAATCTCTCGTCTTAGTTGATAGCCTTTACTAGTGTGCAAACAGAAAGCTCTAGCTTAGGCCTTTTTCTCCTAAGGAGTTAGCTCACTAAGAGGGTTTGAGCTGTCTCTATGGGACACAGCACCTTATGGTCATTAAGAGTATGTATTTTGCAATCACACAGAACTGCATTCCCCAGTCTACCCTGAAGACCTTAAGCATGTTGTTTAATTTCTCTAAGCCTCTGTTTCTGTAGCTATATGGGCTATATGGGTTAAAACACATAATGCCTGCAAACAATTTATTAAGGCTCAAGGTAAACAGTAAGTATTCATTAAATGTTGTTGCTATCGCAAGAAGAATAATATCCTCTTCCTTAGGAGGCAAGGCAAGCACCAGGTGATGATGTCAACAGAAGAAGAGCTATCTTCCTGAGCTCAAATATGCACCAGCCCACTTCACCAGAAGACCAGCAAATGGCTTGGGGTAAAGTTTCATTTAGCAATAAAGCACAAGTTGCTACTATATCTGTGTACATATCTTGGGAGTAAAGTGAGATTGGCAGCTTGCTGGCCAGTGGACAAATCGAAACTGTTACCACCAGCCATAGAGACACAAAACTGAAACTCTTATTCGAGATTCCTCAGCTAATAAAAGGCAGAGCTGTGATTCAAATGAAGGCAGTCTGGCTTCAGTCCTGTTCCTTCAATACTCAGCAACACTGTCCTCTCAGCAAGGAAGAAGAACAGTAATTGAATACTGATGAAGACCAGAGCAGGCCAGAGAAAGAAACATCCAAGAATGACCGAAGAGAAGAGGGAGACAATATAAAAGGACAGTTAATGGGGCAAAGATTAAAAAAAAAATTGCTAATGACTCTATAAACAGTTGTAGCAAGCGAGCCTAAAAGGATGCACTGTGAAAGTGAATCAGTTTGGAATCCAGTGCTTGCTTAAAGAAAACAGTGACCAGCCCTGGCCGGTTGGCTCAGTGCTAGAGTGCCGGCCTGGCCTGTGGGGGACCCGGGTTCGATTCCCGGCCAGGGCACATAGGAGAAGTGCCCATTTGCTTCTCCCCCCTCCTTCCTCTCTGTCTCTCTCTTCCCCTCCCGCAGCCAGGGCTCCATTGGAGCAAAGGATGGCCCAGGCACTGGGGATGGCTCCTTGGCCTCTGCCCCAGGCGCTGGAGTGGCTCTGGTCACGGCAGAGTGACGCCCCGGAGGGGCAGAGCATCGCCCCCTGGTGGGCAGAGCTTCGCCCGTGGAGGGCGTGCCGGGTGAATCCCGGTCGGGCGCATGCGGGAGTCTGTCTGACTGTCTCTCCCTGTTTCCAGCTTCAGAAAAATACAAAAAAAAAAAGAAAAGAAAACAGTGACCAGAAGACATAAAAGCTGAGAAGATCCACTTAGGTCCTTTATATCATATAAGCCACATTATTACTTAGAAAACCTGCTAGGGAAGTATCACACACTCTAGATACCAGCTGTCAAGGGAGGCCTGATAGCATGAGAGTTGCTTACCAAGTTCTGCGACCTTTTTCTCACATTTCTATAACCAAAAAGATGAGGAAAAGCTACCCAGGGTTGTTGAATTCTCTGCAGGTAAGATGGAGGGAAGAAGACAAAAGCGATGGAAAACGTGCTCCTAGTTAAGTAAGAGAATTCAGAGAGGAAAGACAAAGAGAAGCCATATCCCTGGCCAGCCTCCAATATGGCGGACTCTAGAATGGCCTACAGGACCCCTGTCTCTTACTATTCATGCCTGTGCAATCCCCTCCCCTTGAGCAGGATCTCCTGTGATTTGCTTTTAACCAACAGAATAAGGTTAAAATAATAGAATTCATGAGATTATATCACATAGCATTGTATGTCCATGCTGCTACAAGATCCTGTCCCTTTCTGATTTTGATGAAGCCAGGTGCCACGTGGTGAGCTGCCTACAGTGATAGCCATGTGAAGGCAGCCTCCTGCTGACCATAACAAGAAACTAAGGCCTGCAGCCTGAGAGCCCACAAAAAGCTGCCAACAACCGTATGAGCTTAGAAACAAATCCTTTCCCAGTCGAGCCTCAGAGAAGACAGCAGCCTAGTTGATACTTAACTGCAGCCTCATAAAGTATCTGGCTAAATCATGACCAGAGTCCTAAGCCACAGAAATTGTGAGATAGTTTGTACACTGACTAGGCTGCTAAGTTTGTAGTGATGTTGTTGTGTAGCTATAGGTTACTACTACGGAAGGGAAGTGAGGCGAGTCCCTGATGCAATCACGTGTCCTTCTGAGAGAGAGCAGGGAGAGGAAGGTTCCAAGGCCAGGGCCTGGGAGAGTGATCCAGGAATAAAAACATCTCTAATTCCTAGACTTATCATTTGATCTTTTTTTTCTCTCAAAAACATAGCGCTTCTGGTTTTAAAAATACATTTAAAAGGGTTCTCATTCAGTAATATTGATTTTGTGCTATAGAGCTTTTTAATGCAGATAATTTAAGTGTTATACTTTCTTATTCAAGCTGTATTAGTAAGCATCATTTCCTTAGTGTTACCTGAGCAAAAATTTCAAATTAAAAAACAAAACATTCTTATTCCACAATAAATTTAAGATCTAAATTCGCTTTTTCACAGATACATGGAAGTGAAGGGAGTCGGTTATCTGGCACCACCAGATTTACAGAAAACAACCAAGGACAGATTTGGCATTTACGTGCCTTGGTCCTCACAGCCCTCCTGACGTCGGCAAGGCAGCTAGCTGCAGCATTATCCCCGTTGTCAGAAAAAGAACCTGAGGTTCAGAGAAGGACAGTGACATACCTAAGCTTACTTTCTAAGTGGCAGGGCTGGACTTTAAACACAGTTCTGCTAGCAGGACTGAGGTTATGCTTTTTACCCAAGGGGCCACTAAGAAGTGAGAAGGGAATAGCTTCTGAGAATGTGCAGGGATCAGAACTGAAGAGGAAAAGAGCCAAAGACAAAGACTGACAGTGACGTGGTGTGATGTGCTGTCACGTAACGCGCCAACCTCACTTACTGACTAGCATGACCTGGGGTAACCGGCAAAAAAGAACAGGAGGAAGAAAAATCAGACAGCAGAGATGACAGACAGCACACTGGCTCTGGAAAATATGAGAAGAAACACCAACCAAAACAGAGAAATTACGGGAGGCATTTGGTTATGGATTATGCCTAAATAATAGCTAGCAGATGTTTTCTATAACGGACCAAATAGTATTTTAGGCTGTGCAGGGCACATGGTATCTTTTGCGACTACTCAACTCTGCCATTATTGTGCAAAAGCAGCCACAGGTAATATGCAAATAAATGGACATGACCATGTGCTAATAAAACTGTATTTATGAAAACAGGTCTTAGACCAGATTTGCTAACCCCTGGTCTAGACAGTCACCCGTCCTCCACTCGAAACCTATGAGATACTGAAGAAGCAAAGAGAAACACTAAATCAGCAGACAAGAGAACCTTCGGGAGTGGGTGGGGTGCCATTCCCACAAGCACCTAGTCTGTGTGTATGTGTAGGGAGGGTGTTCAGCATGACCTTTTGATTAAGAGACTGAAGTGAGGCCATAGCAGGCTGGCTCAGTGGTAGAGCATTGGCCTGGTGGGTGGAAGTCCCAGGTTCGATTCTCAGGCAAGGCACACAGGAAAAGCGACAAATTTGCTTCTCCATCCCTCCTTCCCCTCCCAGAGTCATGGCCCAAATAGTTCCAGCAAGTTGGCCCCAGGTGCTGAGGATGGCTCCATGGCCTCACCTTAAGCACTAAAATAGCTCGATTGCCAAGCAATGGAGCAGTGGCCCCAGATGGGCAGAGCATCGCCTGATAAGTGGCTTGCCTGGTGGATTCCAGTCAGGGCGCATGTGGGAGTCTGCCTCTGCCTCCCTGCTTCTCACTTTAATTAATTAGTTAGTTAGTTAATTAATTAATTAAAAAAGAGACTGAAGTGATGCATTTGTTCAGTCTTAGTTTATCCAGAGTTATTAACATTCAAAGAAACAATCTGTGTCGATTATGACTCACAGAACTGTTAAGCCCAGTCTTACCACATATTTTACATGGCTGATTATGAGAAAAATCACCCTAATGTTCCAAAAGTAATTACAAAAGAAAATGGTCATAAACGGAAGCAAATGAATAAATCCTAGTTTCCATCTCTGAAAGTCCCTCCCACTGGAAAATCCCCCCTGACTTTTCCTGCCCCGTTTTCCTACCTGAATCTTCCTCCTCAATTGGTGTCAATTTAAACAAACATCTTCTTCTCCTGAAAACTTTTCTCAAATATCCCAGATGAGGTCAAGACACCTGCCACACACTCGGAACTTCCTCATCTCTGTCAGGACACCTGTAGTTCCTCCCTGGCTCAGTGTCTGCTTCCTGGCTAGCCTACAAACTTTGGAAAGCTGCCTTGCTCAACACCAAGGTACAAGGATGGCAATGAGAGTTTGATTAATTAGGAGGCTTTGGCATTTCAAAATGACACTCTGCACTGAGTGACTAAATATATAGCTGGCGAGGATTAGTAAAGCATGATTTTGCAAGCAACTTTGGGGCTTTTCCATCCTATACCAAGTACGACGTGAAGAGAGAAGCTGAAGAGAGAAGATTATGTCCAGCTGCCAGTAAGCAAACTGCCCCCATATTTAAACAGAATAAAAGCATGCCCACTCATTCCGAAGTAGAAGATACAAAAAAGTTTCTCTTATGCTCATCAGTTTATTAAAAAAAAAAAACAAAACAAAACAGGTGTGGTTTTTCAGTTAATGATGAAATTTTCATTACCCCAGACTCTAGCATATTCAAAGGCAGGGGTCCCCAAACTATGGCCCGCGGGCCACATGTGGCCCCCTGAAGCCATTTATCCGGCCCCCGCTGCACTTCTGGAAGGGGCACCTCTTTCATTGGTGGTCAGTGACAGGAGCATAGTTCCCACTGAAATACTGGTCAGCTTGTTGATTTAAATTTACTTGTTCTTTATTTTAAATATTGTATTTGTTCCCATTTTGTTTTCTTACTTTAAAATAAGGTATGTGCAGTGTGCATAAGGATTTGTTCATAGTTTTTTTATAGTCTGGCCCTCCAACGGTCTGAGGGACAGTGAACTGGCCCCCTGTGTAAAAAGTTTGGGGACTCCTGTTCAAAGGTATCCTGCTGAATAGACTTAAAACAAGTATCTGCACCATTTCCTTTTGTTTAAATAAATATACACAGCATATATAAAAGCATAAATGTTCACACACGTTTTCTAAACTAAAACAAAAAAATAATAATAACTAAAGAATATATGCTTCCCCAAATCGTTGCACCTGTTAGAAGGATTTAGATTTTATCTTATTCCTTTTTATTGTATTTTCTTCCTTTTATACAATGACCACATATTTTTGTAAAGAGTTCTTTACAAATTTATTTTTTTTAATTCTCTTGCTAATTAGTCAATACTTCAAAAATGTTTAAAAGAAACATTATATATGAGAAAATGTAGACCAGGGCAATGCTGTTATTATTTAACAAAGCTTTGCTGACAGAGTAAAATAAAAATGTTTCTGACCTTCTTAAATTTTACATACTCTTACCAATATCATAATGATGACACATCTTACCACGGTGAGCATCAGCAGACAAAAGCAAAATAGTACCAATGCTGAGGGTGTTAATTTCAGTTTCTAACTACATCTTTACTTTTCCTGGAGCATGATACATCTTAAGGTGGCCTAATTTCTCTTTGCTCTTCCACTCTGAGAACTGTGCTAACTTATCTAGCCAATTTTAGTGACCAAAATGCATTAAGGGCAGATATGAAACCTCAAAAGTGAGATCTATCTTAAAGGTTATTTATGGAAGTCAGAAAATTGGCACCTAGACATTAGGAATGCTGAAGCGCTTACTTAAAATTTATTTCCAGCCTGACCAGGCGGTAGAGCAGTGGAAAGAGTATCGGACTGGGATGCGGAGGACCCAGGTTCAAGACCCCAAGGTTGCCAACTTGAGCATGGGCTCATCTGGCTTGAGCAAAGCTCACTAGCTTGGACCCAAGGTCGCTGGCTCAGGCAAGAGGTTACTCGGTCTGCTAAAGATCCATGGTCAAGGCACATATGAGAAAGCAATCAATGAATAACTAAGGTGTCGCAACGAAAAACTGATGATTGATGCTTCTCATCTCGCTCCATTCCTGTCTGTCCCTATCTATCCCTCTCTCTGACTCTCTCTCTGTCCCTGTAAAAAAAAAAAAAAATTCCAGTACTTACAAACTGCAGTCTTTAAGTATATATTATAATAAGTATGATAAACTTCAATTCATGTGGTTATCTATCATCATCCTATGTTTAAATCAGAGAGATTACTAAATTTCCCATCTTACATTTACAGGGTGTTTTACTATCTTACTTTCCTTCTCATAAATACTAAGCATTTCATAAGTACTGTCTTGTGTTTAAATAATGCTCAAGTGGTCAGTAACACAGTTTCATCCATTATGCATGACTTGAAGATATTTTTAAACTCCAAATGAAAATAAGATTTGACACCTCTTTACAAGATCTGAAATAAACCACACAAAACAAATTCTTTAAGAGATTTTCTTTATGACAGAGTTGCCCTCCATGCAATAACAATTATAAACTGTGAACAAATATAAAAATTAACTTTGAAGGAAGGCACGAACAACAACCAAAAGCGAGCAGAAAGTGGACGATCTCCAGCCCTTTAAAGAAGGGACCTGCATCAGAAGGGAACTGACTTTCAGGCAGCTTACCCACGAGGGCACAGCCAAACCTGTGCCCTAGCAGAGGGAGCTCCAGCTGCAAACGACAGTCTGGCTGCTCAGAAAGAGGTTCTGCCAGGGTAGCTGAAAAATGAGCATGGAATCCCCCAAATGAGGAACTCATGAAAGGTGAAGTCCTTAATTTGCAAATAAACTCTATACTTCTTAGCTAAACCCAGAATTATAAAACTCCAGGGATCTGGAACAGGGATAAGGGGATGGGGAAGAACCACTGAAACGTTTTTGGAAAGCTGAAAGACAATGGTAGAGCATCGGCCTGGCATGCAGGAGTCCAGGGTTCGATTCCCAGCCAGGGCACACAGGAGAAGCGCCCATCTGCTTCTCCACTCCTCCCCCTCTCCTTCCTCTCTCTTTCTTCCTCTCCCGCAGCCAAGGCTCCATTGGAGTAAAGTTGGCCCGGGTGCTGAGGATGGCTCTATGGTCTTTGCCTCAGGCGCTAGAATGGCCCTGGTTGCAACAGAGCGATGCCCCAGATGGGCAGAGCATCGCCCCCCAGTGGGCATGCCGGGTGGATCCCGGTCGGGTGTATATGGGAATCTGTCTGACTGCCTCCCCGTTTCCAACTTCAGAAAAAAAAAAAAAGAAAAAAGAAAGAAAGCTGAAAGATTCCAACAGCTGCCCATCTCAGAGAAGTTTAAAGCTCCAGATGTGCCAGGTTTCAGGGGCCTGGTAAAGGCCTCAGACTTCTCTTTGACACCATATAAGCACCACAATTTAAGAAATAAGGACCACTTACCCTGAGTACAGAGTATTTCCTGGGAAACAGAGACAAAAAGGAAATAGCAAAGCATAAAAATGAGCCTACAAAATATTCAAGCTGGTTTGCCATTATTTTTGTTTGTTAAAAACTCTCTTCAGGGGAACATAACAGAATCCCCAGTCTTCACAGTGTAGCATCTACAATGTCCAACATACAATTAAAAATCCAGAGATATTTGAGGCAAATGAAAAATGTAACTCCATAATCAAAGATAAATCAGTGTATACAAACACCTACAAATAACCCAAAGAATGGACTTAGAAGGCCAGAACTTTAAAATATAAATGCTAATTATATTGAGGAATCTAGGGAGGAAGCTAGATATAATAGGTAAAGAAACAGAAAATTTCAGGAGAAATATAGAAACTCTAAAAAAATGAAAATTCTAGAACTTGAAAACTACAATATAAAACTTAAAAAACATCAGATTACATTAATAACAGATTGGACATAATAGTGAAAAAAGACTGGTGAACTTTAAGATATGTCAATACAAAGAATCCAGGCTGAAGCACAGAGAGAAAAACTGTTTTAAAAAGAACCTCAAGGACCTCTCAGGAAGAATCAAGTGATCTGATTTTCATGTTAAAGGAGAATGAAAAGAATGGGGCAGAAAAATATATGTAAAGAAACACAAGCCAGAAATTTCCAAAACTGAGAAGCAGCAGCAATATACCAAAAGCAGGAAACTCAGTGAACCGCAAGAAAACATCACGTACCCATGACAACCAAATAACAAAAATAATCTCAGAAGTACCCAGAAAAGATGTAGAACAATAATAAGAATGATGGCAGACATATCAAAAACAGAGAGACAGAAAAAAAATCTTTAAAGAGCTAAACGCAGAAAAAAAAATGTTAACCTAGAATTCTATATATGACAAAAATATCTTTCAAAAATAAAAGGAAAATAAAGAATCTTCATATAAATGCAAACTTAATCTGTTGCCAATAGACCTGCACTTCAATGAATGCTAAAGAAAGCTCTTCAAACTGAAGGTGATACCAGATGAAAATTTCAGTCTACAGAAAGGAATAAAGAATGCTGGAAATAGTAAATGTATAGGTAAACATGAAAGATTATTTCTCAAATTCCTTTAAGTATTGAGTATGTGTGTATATATACATACCTCATATATGCAACATTAATAGTATAATACTGTATTGTATAGTTTGAAACATATATGAATATAAAATACATGAAGGTTGTAACAGGAGTGGCAATTGAAACCATATTGCAGGCTTCATATTTTTTATACAATGTAATAAAATATTCATTCAAAAAAACTTTCTATTAAGAATATTTAATTCTGCAGAGAAACTGCAACAATAATGTAAAGAGGCCAAAGACATATAGTTGAAAACTATAAGAGATAAATTAAAATGCAATAATATAATATATTCAATTAGACAAAGAGAGAGAAGGAAAAGAAAACGATACAGGATTTAAAAATTGCTAAAGGATAAGACATTTAGGAGACAATAAAATGGTAGATCTAAAACTAACCATAGCAATAATTATAGTAAATAGACTAACCACTGCAATGAAAAGGCAGAGATTCAGAATACATAAATTAGCAATACCTAGCCATATACTACCTACAACAGATACATTTGAAATGCAAAGACACAGATACATAAACAGGTAGAACAGGATATAGCAACATTAACTTAGTACATAAACCAGACAAAGACAATAGAATACTATACATCTATATCACTTAGAAACCATAGATGCAAAAATCCTCAAAAAAATACAGTATTGGTATAAGGACACATTGACTAGATAAGAACAATGAAACAGAACAGAAGCCAGAAATAGACATACACATATATCGTCAACTGATGTTTTTTGACAAAGGTACCAAAATAATTCACTGGGTATAAGGATAGTCTTTTCAACAAACTGGTCAAAACAATAGATAGCCATACGGGAAGAATAAATCTTGACCTTACAGAGAACTAACCATAAAAGCTAAAACTATAAAGCTGAAAAACACAGAAGAATGTCTTTGTGATTACAAAGTAGACAAAGCATATAAATAAAAGAAAAAAAAACTGATAAATTAGACTTCATTAAAATTAAAACTTCTACTTTTTAAAGACACAGTTAAAAAACAAAAGGCAACCACCAACTTCAAATTATTCACAATACATATATCTGACAAAGAACCTATCTAAAATATATTTTTAAAAACTACTATAATTCAAGAAATAAAAGGCATAAAAAGTCAAGAATAAAAGTCACACAACCCAATTTTTAAAACAGCAAAAGACTTGACTAGATACTTAGAAAAGCCAATGAGCACATACATTAAAATTTTTTCAACATTATTATCATCAAAGAAATTACAGGAAGCTACAAAATACCACATTACACCCACTACAATACTGATATTGAATAGACTGACAATAGCAACTGTTCGCAAAGGCTTGGAGCATTTTGCAGCATGTCATACATTACTAATGGGCATGTTCAATTATACAACACCTATAGAAAATGTTGACAATTTTTAAAATAAAATTAAACATACACTTATCCAGTGATGCACCTCTAAGTGTATATCTAAAAGAAATCAGAACAACCTTAATAGATATTTCCCCAAAGAGAATATACAGATGGCCAGAGGACATGGAAAAGATGTCCAACATCACTAATCATCAGAGAAATGCACACTAAAACCACACAGGCTATCTCACACCTGTCAGAATGGCTATCATCAACAAATCAACAAACAAATGGCAAGAGTGTGCAGAAAAGGGAACCTTCACCCACTGTTGGTGGAAATGTAGATTGATGCAGCCACTGTGGAAAGCAGTATGGAGTTACCTCAAAAAATTAAAAATGCAGGAGAAGCGCCCATTTGCTTCTCCACCCCTCCGCCGCGTTTTCCCTCTCTGTCTCTCTCTTCCCCTCCCGCAGCCAAGGCTCCATTGGAGCAAAGATGGCCCGGGCGCTGGGGATGGCTCTGTGGCCTCTGCCCCAGGCGCTAGAGTGGCTCTGGTCGCAACATGGCGACACCCAGGATGGGCAGAGCATCGCCCCCTGGTGGGCAGAGCGTCGCCCCTGGTGGGCGTGCCGGGTGGATCCCGGTCGGGCGCATGCGGGAGTCTGTCTGACTGTCTCTCCCTGTTTCCAGCTTCAGAAATATGAAAAAAAAAAAATTAAAAATGGTGGAAAGGCCATAGAGAAAAAGGAACCCTCATTCACTGCTGGTAGGAATGCAAATTAGTACAACCATTATGGAAGAAAGCACGGTGGTTCCTCAAAAAATTAAGAATAGAACTAACATATGACCCAGCAATCCCTCTACTGGGTACCTACCCCCAAACTCAAAAACATTGGTACGTAAAGACATATGCAGACCCATGTTCATCGCAGCATTATTCAGAGTGGCCAAGATATGGAAACAACTAAAGTGCTCCTCGGTAGAGGATCGGATAAAGAAGATGTGGTACATATACACTATGGAATACTATTCAGCCATAAGAAATGATGACATAGTGCCATTTACGACAACATGGATGGACACTGAGTGAAGTAAATAAATCAGAAAAAGCTAAGAACTGTATGATTTCACACATAGGTGGGATATAAAACTGAGACGAATGCACATTGATAAAAGTGAGATAGTTACCAGGGGGATGGGAACATGGGGGAGGGGAAAGATGATGTGGGGGAGTGGGGAGGGGGGAGGAGGTTGGAGGAGGGGTGTAAAGAGGGACAAATATAAGGTGATGGAAAATGATTTGACTTTGGGTGATGGGTATACCACGTAATGAACAGTTCAAATGCTTTAGAAATAAATGTTCACCTGAAACTTATGTACTCTTTTTAACCAATGTCACCCTGTTAGTTAATTTTCTAAAAAAAAATTAAATTGCCTTATGACCCAGCAATGCCACCTCTGGGATTTTATCCAAAATAACCCAAACCACTAATTGAAAAGAATATATGCAGTATTACTTTTAGCAATACAATGAGAAAGGACTCAAAAATAAACTATAAAACATAAATCCAAATGTTCTAGTATCTTACTCACTCTAAAATACATATTAAATTCCTACTGTGTTCCAGGTAAAATGATAGTCACTAGGGAAATGAAAATGAGAAACTTTCACTCTACTGTTGAAGGTCTAGTCTGGTGGAAGAAATAGCCATAAGCGATCTACCTTAATGTTAAATAAACATTCTTGAATATAAACTGGTAAGGACCTCATTGAGGAAAATATTGTATTATTTCTTATCCCTCTAAAACTATAACATTCAATATTAATGAATAATACATAAGAAGTAAACATAATAAATTCAGTATTTCTTTTGCAGGACACAATCAATTTAAGAAAGAAAAAGTTATCTAGTAGCAAACTGCATATAACCATGTTTCTTAGCTCAAGGAAAAATAGCATATATACCGTTTTAAAGAAAGGTATCCCTCCCATAGCAAAAGAGATTAAGCAAATATGTCTTGAACGACTTGCCCACATCTTCTATTCCAACCTCACGGCTGGTTTGACTGTTCCATGCAAGATAAATCTGAAGGCTACTCAAGCTATGCCTCAAAAACAAACAGATGGTCTCAGTCAACTGTCACTCTCAGGAATCTAATAGTGACACAAATCCCCTCTATTCTCTCCTGAACCTACCTTTACCCCCACTCCATTGAAATTACTCATTTCAAAATCAACAATGACCTTCAACATTTGCTAAAAGCCAGTGGTCAGTTCTCAGTCTTATTTAATATGACCTATCTATCAGCAGCATGCAACACTGTGTGACCTCTTCCTTCTACTTGCAACCCTTTCTTTACTAGACCCCAGAACAGCTCACTCTGGACTGCCGTCCTCCCGAAGTCTTCACTCGCCTGTGTGGGCTCCTCCTTCCTCACCTCCGCAAGTGCCCAGAGGTCCCACTGAATTCTCAGATCTCTTCCCCATTATCGTTTGCTTTCTAGCTCAGTACTCAACTGCTCTGGTCTCAGGACCCCTTTCCGCTTTTAAAAACTATTAAGGAACTCAAAAAAAATCTTGATTATGAGGACTGTATCAATAGAAAAATATTATTTTAGAAAACAGATATTTTAAATATTAATTCATCTAAAAACAAACCCACTGTGTATCAACATAAATAATATTTTAATAAAAATTACATTTCCAAACAAAAGCACAAGTATATCGTAAAAATAATAGCATCATATTGCATTTCTGAAAATCTCTTTAATTTCTATCTTAATAGAAAATAGAGGATTCTCCCTACTGTCACATGACACAATGTTACGTGTAGCCTCAGGAAAACACTACTGTACTGCACATTTTGGTATTATAAAAAATGTTAAGTCTTCAGACTCCTAGAACCTTCATAGGTCCCGACTACACTTTGAGAACTACTTTAGGTGATATCACCCAATCCCTTGGTTTTAAATACCATCTCTTCTAAGATAACTCTCAATATAAAAAGCAAAAAAACAAAAAAACCTCTGTACTGAACTCTCTTGAACTCCAGTTTAAATCAGCGAAATGCCTTAATATCCTAACAGGTATCTATTTTAACTAATGAAGACTTGACTCGACATCTTCCCCACAATCTTGTCTTCCCACACTGCCCCCCCCCCAACCCAGTAACTGCTAATTCTAATCTACCAGCAGCTCAGGTCAGAATCTTTGATGAAATCCTGAATGCCTCTCTCTCAAATCTACATCTAACCCATATCCAAGTTCTATCAGCTTTTCCTTAGAGATGTATCCAGAATCCCACCACATCTTATGCTTCCCCTCTACTCCTCCTCCCCCACTCGTCTAAGCTTGCACACCCTGCCCTAGACTTCAGCAATAGCCTTTTCATTCGTCTCCAGACATCTTTTTGTGTCCCCCTATAGAATATTCTTCACAGAGCAACCAGAGGGATTTTAAGCATAAGTCAGATCATGCCACTTTTCTGCTTAAGACCTCAGGTACCTTCTCATCTCAGAGCAAAATCTGGCATCTTCCTCACATCCTACAAAGGTACTGTGTGGTCTGCCCCAACTACCTCTCTGAACCCGTATCTTTCAACTCCCCACTCATTCACTCCACTCTAGCCACACAGGCTCCTCCGCTGTTGTTCATATAATGTCACCTCACAGTTTTGCAGCTGTATTTTCTTCTGCCTGAAATATACTTTCCTCAGATATCCTCAAACTGAGGCTTGCTCCCTCGGTCAACACGGTCAACACTCAAATTCCATATCACAGGTGTCATTCTTACCATCGGTTTGTACCCTGTCCCTGCTTTATTTTTCTTCCTGAAACTCACTACCTGACATGCTTGTCTGTTCTTTTTCTGTTCTCCCCAAGCCAATAAATGAGAAGAGGAGCTCTGTCTGGTTCGATGCTGACCCCAGCACCTAGAACAATGTGTGCTATGTAGTAGGTGCTCAATGCATATTGTTTGAGTGGATGAACAGGTAGCACAGGGAGTGGGAGGTGAAAGTGATGAGGTCGAGAGGCCAGAACGCTACAAGCAAAGCAGCATTTTGAAGGAGCAGGAAGTATAGATGTGGGAAAAGTATACTACCAAAATAAAGGTGATGAATAAAAAAGAAGATGAGGCCTGCTTTTGGATAGCACTACTACAGAGACCAGAACAATAATGCATACTTATTTCAAATAGTTATACTTAAAATTCACTCAAAATATGCAAACATCTTGGGAATTCCCTTGAATGTCACCTGAATCAGTTCAGTACAATCTTACACTTTCTATATACTTACATATATTTAATCTTTTCTTTTTTAAAATGTTTATTTTACTGATTTTAGAGATGGAAAGGAAAAGAGACAGGAATATCAATCTGTTCCTGTATGTGCCCTGACAGGAGATCAAAGTGGCAACCTCTGTTCTTCTGAAGGGTACTCTAACCAACTAAGCTATCCAGCCAGGGCTATTTAATCTTTTCTTATACAAATAAATAAATAAACAAAAAAGGAAGAATGAATGGCCTATACAAAAGCAAATGATTAGTTTACTTTTCAAACTGTCAGCCTACACACTGATTTTTCAGTCATTCTCACAAACTGGTTCCAAGAGGGAGGAAACACTATAATAGTTATATTAAACTAGGTTCTACTGACAATGAAATTCAGTGAGTCTGATTGGAAAAACTGAACAGCAAATCCCTTTGGTCAGAAGTCTAAAAATGTGTCAGGGTTACTCAATAGTAGTTAATATCAAAGTCACAAGACTATAAATAGCATATTGGTTGCCAAATATTTTATCCCCTCAAAAATGTTTAAGTCTTTCTTCATTCCGACCAAGAAAGAAAAGCAGCACCTATGGACTGAAATCATGGCAGACACCCCATCACTTGGCTGGCCAGTGCAGGAGACAATAGCAACCAGTCCTGTGCTCTCCATCCTGGAGGGAGGAGAGAACGGGGGGGGGGGGGGGTGCTCAGTACAAGAGAGTTCCCCTACAAGCAAGGCTTTGGGTTCACAGACCGTGGGCGCCCTTCATTCAATCTATTAGAAACTTAATGTTTCATTATTCAGACTTAAATATGACACTGCCTATCATGATCCTAGTGAACTACCTTTCCACAGGCCCCACATACACAACAGCAAAAGCAGCATCTCTTCCTAGGATGGAGAAAAAAACTGTCCCATCTGTTACCGTCAAACATCCTCCCTTCCAAGCTACTGCTTGTATCAGTTTCTACACAATTAGGAATATACTCTTTTGAAAGCTCACAAATAAAACAAGCACAGAGGATTTTTAAAGCAAAATAATAAAAATAAGAAGTGATTTAAAGAAAGAAAAGAATAAGCGGAAAGGGTAGTTCCCGAAAATTTCTTTTTTTAACCTTCTTAAGAGATTTGAGAAAGGAGGTTATAATTTTGAGGTTTCACTAGCTGAAGAGAAAACTAACCTGTCTACCTATCTATTCAGTACTTTTGCTTGAGAGCAGCCCTGGTGAAAGCAACCGTGCTCATCATGTAGAACACGTTTTGTAGGAGCTGGAAAGCTTCCTAAGGGGAACAAAAATTCCTTTCAGTGTTCGTTACTCAGGGTCGTGGAGAAAGCACGGGCTTGGACTATGAAAGACTGGGGTTTGAACCAGCAGTCTTGAGCTTCTGAACTGCGTCTACTTGAGCAAGACTGACTGGATTTGTATCTGGGCCTTGGTATTTACTGTCTTCTTGTCTGGAATGTTCTTCCCTGATATAATAGGCTATCCCCTCCCCTCCTTCATGTTCCTCTCCTTGAGGGTTTCCCTGACCTCGCCACTTTGTATTACAGGGACCACATCACACACCAACACACACCAACACACACCAACACACACCAACACACACACACACATACACACACACACACACTGGTAGGAATCAGCTGGTTTGCACTGGTTCAGCAGAACCAATATCTACTTTTTTGTTGAGTTTGGTGAAGTGGCTGTTAAAATGGCACGTGTAATTAGGGTTCTCTCTGAGGTGGGCACCTGGGTAGCTGCCCAATGTGGTAATTACAAATTTACTTTCCTTACCCATTTTTAACATTCATCTGCACCACAGTGTATTCTAAGCACTTGTAGAACACATTCTGTCCATAGGTGAAAAAGTTTGCAAGTGAGGACACCCATCAAGAAGCAATATAGAAATATCTTAATTAACAGTTTTAGTGTTTTTTGGTCAGGTATTATATGTTTTCATTAATATTTTAAAACTCTTATAACAATCTAGTTTTGTGTACCTCTTTTATTATTCTTATTTAGGAATTAAATGCACGAAATAATAAACTACCTTTTGGTATATCTCTTTTTATACTTAAAACGGTCATTAGGGCAGAGAACTGGTTGTTAAATTATTTGAATCCCACCACTGCACACACACACACATGCACACACACATTACACACATCACACCTCTACTCACACTCCTATCCACTTCTCTGCTTTGTTTTTTGCCAGAACCCTGACCATCATCCAGCATGCATGTATGTTGCTGATTTATTGAGTTTACCCTCTTTCATTCACTTGGTCATAAGTGCCAAGTTGTGGTGTGAAATTTTGTTTTTCTTGTGCACTACCCCAAAGTATCTATCTAAAGGAGGACCTAGGGCATAAAAACACCAAAAGTGTGTTAAATAAAAAAAACTCATGGAGGTCTCTGCAAGGTTCCAGGGTTTTCTTTTTTTCCTAATTTTCTTTTTTTTTAATTTTTTTATTTGTAAAATTAAGTTTAATGGGGTGACATTGAGCAATAAGAGTACATAGGTTTCAGGTAAACATTTCTATAGCATTTGAACTGTTGATTATGCTGTGGGTTTTCATTAGAGACCATGTAAACAATGAAAAATGCCTTTGGATTAAAAGGCACTCAGTAAATAGATATTATTACCCTCAAAGAAGAGACTAGCTGGAACTGTAAATAGGATATCTTTTTATATAACAAGAACATCAATGTCAGATGTGACACAGGACAGCTGGCTCAGCAGTAAAAGAATGAAAGGAGAAATAAGTGTTAAAAGGCACGGGTGTGAGATCATTCTAGGTTACTGCAATGATGAGAATAGGAAATTTATACATTTTTTCCCAGAAAACAAAGTTCAAGAGAGGAGTGAGTCTGACAGCAGATTCTAGGTTACAAGTCAATATTATTTATGTTCTTTACCCCCTGGCTACTGACCCCAAATAGGTAGGGCTCAACCACTGAGAAAGATAACTAAGTCAGTTTTATTTTATTTTGATTATTCATTTCGACAGAAAGGAAAAGCAATAGAATGTGGGAATGTCAGGACAATAATCATACCTTTAAACATTTTTCTTAACAACTGATTTTCTGACTATGTGGGAATTTGTAAGTGGATATATTAATAATGAACATTTTTTTCCACCAAACATTCTGGGAGAAAAAGAGTCTATAAATGACCTACTACTTATACAATTTTTGTATTCATTATGTTTTTTCCCCAAAATTAATATGGGTAGAAATAAATGTATATAGTCAAAGCAAAAAAATACCTAACATACCTTTGAATGTGATATAAAAAAATTATCAAAAGGGTGCCCAATATTAAAAACCCCTGAATAAAAAAGAAAAAAATGACTTACCAACATTAAGGGAGCTTTCCTAATTTTATTAAAGGATTTCTTAAGAATTGCTTAAAAATTAGTGAACATTCTTTGTCAACCTAAATTTATTCAATTTATTAAAAATATCATTGATATAAGTTTTAGAAATGCATTCACTCTATAAAAAATACAACTGTGATAATAAAAAGAAAACACACTAGGAAAAGTATGTTCTCAAATTCTAAAAATAATAAATAGTGAATGCTTTGAATTAAATAACTCAAAAGCCTGAAAATATTTATAACACAGGATACAAACCATTTTCCTTAGAAACTATTTCCACCAATGCTAATTCAAAATAAACAGTACAATGTTTTAAAAACAAATGACCATTTTTCATGATTAAATGTGCAGCAATATTATGCTAACACAATGTACAAAATTAAAACTTTCAAACACAGCTACTCAAAAAAAAAAATCATACTAAATTTTTCCAAGCCCTTCAAATATTAATTTTAAAATTTGTAATCATATGGTTTTATGTAAGTATGCAGCTGACACATCATGCTATTAATCTAGCTGGCATACTTACCATGTTATGTTTCTAGTTCCTTTCATGAGAAATATTTAAAATAAACTAGCAATTTTTAAAATCTCAAAATAAATAAATGTACCGAGCAATCATTATCCCTGTTCTAATTACATTACTTGAGCTCTCTACCAATCTCAATTCAACATTTATTCCATTTGCTTAGCATCATAACATATGTTTAAAATGTATTCATTAAGTCATGACAAATATACCGCTATTTCCAGGAAACTGTGTACTACTATAGCAAAGCGGACTGACGGATGGACCAAGAAGGTCTATGTGTATTGATTCAGTAACCTGGAGAGAGTTCCTCCTCTGCAAAACTAACCTTACATGGGTTTCTCCGGAAAAGGGGGGAATATATATATTGTATGTGATTCATTTATGTTCAGGAGTGGCACAGGTATATGTTACATATTTCATTCTTGAAATTGATTCCTTTTATTGTATCCCTGGCATATACTTTGTAGTCACTTTTTAGCATGTTGCAAAAGAATATTTTAGCCCTGGCCGGTTGGCTCAGTGGTAGAGCGTCGGCCTGGTGTGCAGAAGTCCCGGGTTCGATTCCCAGCCAGGGCACAAAGGAGAGGCGCCTATCTGCTTCTCCACCCCTCCCCCTCTCCTTCCTCTCTATCTCTCTCTTCCCCTCCCGCAGCGAGGCTCCATTGGAGCAAAGATGGCCCAGGCGCTGGGGATGGCTCCCTGGCCTCTGCCCCAGGCACTAGAGTGGCTCTGGTCACAACAGAGCGACGTCCCAGAGGGGCAGAGCATCGCCCCCTGGTGGGCAGAGTGTCGCCCCCTGGTGGGCGTGCCGGGTGGATCCCGGTTGGGCATATGCGGGAGTCTGACTGTCTCTCCCCATTTCCAGCTTCAGAAAAATACAAAAAAAAAAAATATTTTAAAACGTAAAGAAAATGCTGAAGATATATTAAGTAAAACTGAATCTAGAACACTATAATTTAATTTTATTCTTTTTAAAAGCTATACATATTCCTAAGAATAAAATCTGAAAGCATCCACATGAAAATATTATCAGTGGCTACTTCTGAGTGGTGTTTTGTATTTTGTTGTTTTCAATGCTTACCAAACTTTCTATTTAGAATTATAAAAAAGAATATATTTAAGAACAAAAAGTAATTTTACTTATAGTAAACTTGATACGGTATACCTTCAATTTTGAGGTTTGTATGTTCTGTAAATTTTGAGATTCATATATAAATGCCAGAGCTGTCCTTAACCTGAGTGATTGGTCAAATTCCAGTCCCATTTGCTTTGGAAGGAACAGCTGCTCATATAATTTGCTAAGGTGAGTTGAGCCTAATTGTTCCTGGCAGTATAATAAGGGCATTGTGGGAAATGACATGTGGCTGAAGACATACCTCGCAGGTCTCAAGAATGGCTCAGTCCATCATAAACCAGAATGTCACTATTTGGATGCAGCCTCCTCAGTGACTGCACCAGATCTTCACTAGAAGCCTTCACTGCTGTGAGAATAAGGTGTCTTCATCTGTTTAAGACTGCCTTTGTGGCCCTGGCCAGTTGGCCCAGTGGTAGAGCATTGGCCAGGTTTGATTTCCAGTCAGGGCACACAGAAGAAGTGACCATCTTCTTCTCCCCCTTCCCCCTTATCTCCTCCTTCTGCAGCCATGGCTCATTTGAGCAAGTTGGCCCCAATCACTGAGGATGACACCATGGCCTCACCTCAAGTGCTAAATATAGCTCTGTTGCCAAGTAATAGAGCAACAGCCCCAGATCATCCCCAGGTAGGGGGTTTGCTGGGTGGATCCCAGTCAGGGTACATGTGGGAATCTGTCTCTCTGCCTTTCCACTTCTCACTTAATAAAAAAAAAAAAAGAAAAGAAAAGATAAGAAAAGAAAGAAAAACACTGCCTTTTTATTAATGCAAAGCATAAAAAAATTCTTGGACTTTTCTGCAATCTGTCACCATTGCATGTAATCAGCGAGGCAGTGTGATCGTTAAAAGCACAGTTAGTGAAATCAACCAAATCTAGGTTCTAGTCTGGCTCCACCATTCTTAAGTACATGAGCTTGGGCAAGTTTCAAACTGTCACAAGTCTCAGTTTATTCATCTTTCAAAGGTTGACCACACCTACCTCCTAGGATTTTAGTGCAGATTTGAAATATTTACCAGTATATATTTAGCATGCGCTAATTTAATAAGAATATTTTAGAAGCCTAAATACACAAATTTTTAAATCATGTCCTACTATTGAAAAACAAAAGTGGATACTGTTTATTCTTAAACTCACTTAAACTTAAACCTCACATCCTTCAAAGCAAACTTAACAGTTATACACACTGAAAGTGATCCTTGAGCCAACACTAAGCACTTGAATAGATGTTCTACATTTTAAAGGATTAGGGCTCAGAAACAATTGTGAAGCACATAAGAAAATTTCTGCCAACATTTCATCATTACTATCCTATGTCATCTTCACTAACTCTACATTGAAAGTATCTGAGTAATTGGTGCAAATGATGTCACAGACATAGTCAGATTGTATTAGGAATATAAAAGTCAACTCCTCCTCTCTCTTCTACTGGCCTAATATTCAACTTAGAATATATCAATAAAGGCATAGAAGCCTGTGTTAGAAAAAGAGCATATTTTGAGTCTTATACCAATAATATACTCTAAGTAAAATTATGAACAGTAACTTGAAAATATTTAATTTTGATATGCTAATTCAATGTTTTCAGTATAATTCTAAACCAAATAAGAGGCCGTGAAATGGGAAAAAATAGAAAAATAGTGAAAAAGGTAGAGCAGAAGATTGACAATTCTACAAGCATTTTCTACCCCTGGCTTCAAAAAGGAGAGACAGTGTGGTATACACAATATGAGACAGACAGACCTAGTGCTGAATCCAATTTCTGCCACTTACTCTCTGGGAAATAGTAGGCCAGTTACAGTATTGACCCACTTGGAACTTCAGTATCTTCATCTAGAAAACTGAACTTGTTTAATGTTTTCATGATGTTATGATGATTTGAGACCTAAAATACTTGGCATAGGAGATGTCTATAGTGTTCTATACTGGTACATGGAAAATAAATACCTTAAAGCAGGGGTCTCAAACTCGCAGCCCGCGGGCCGCATGTGGCCCGCCGAACAATTTTGTGCGGCCCGCAGACTAATCCACGAAGTTTAAAATATTTTGGATAAAATTAAGTAAGCCTAGGGGCCTACTTGTATTTTTCATTTCTCTAGCATCCTAGCTAGATATTAGCTTAGTTAACAGCAGTTGTGATGCGAACTACAGTTTCTGGTCGTTTTGTGACACTGAGCAAACTGCATGTACGATTGTGCTTGTTGTACTGATTTTTTTTGTTTTCAACTGCAGTGAGAAAAGTGTTGCGTAACAGTTGCCTTTTGTAGACCTAGTGCGGCCCGCCAAACGGCTGTGATCTTGCTCTGCGGCCCACATGCTGAGTTGAGTTTGAGACCCCTGCCTTAAAGTATCAAGGTGATATATACCATGATATCCAGTGGTGGGCAAACTCATTAGTCAACAGAGCCAAATATCAACATTACAACGACTGAAATTTCTTTTGAGAGCCAAACTTTTTAAACTTAAACTATATAGGTAGGTACATTCCTTATCGAGGTAGCGCCCGCACATGGTATTTTGTGGAAGAGCCACACTCAAGGGGCCAAAGAGCTGCATGTGGCTCACGAGCCACAGTTTGCCGACCAGAGACATAGGTTATTGCCATAAAAAAAAAAAGAGCCAGAGTGTCAAAAGCCAGACATCCACTAAAGATCACAGGATATAAAATAATAGGCAACCTTGAACTTAGCATAAACATTACTGAGTAGGTAAGAATAAAAGGCTATAAAGAAAGAAAATGAAGTAACCACCTAACACTGTAACTAGGAGTGGGGGATGCAGGGTAAAGGAGACAAAGTTAATGACTAACAGGGAACCAGGCAATCCAATCAGACACAGCCTTGATGTCTTTCAAGGTAAGAGTAAAGCCAATAAATACCTGCTGATTTTAAGTACACATTCACAGAGCTTTGATACTGACTGCCCCATGCCTAGAAAAGAAGGCCGTGAGGTCTCCGGCTAGAACTCGACCATCATTTTAATCTGTCCAGATCTAATGCTATCTCTATCATCCTTATTGTCATTTAGGCATTAGAAAGGACTCTAGAGGGACTGAGTCAGAGCTGCTCAAGGAAGAGAGAAGAGTCACACCCCACTACACAGTCAAGTTTAGAGAACAATAGCCACCAGTGTGTTTAGAACCAGAAGGTGAGGCTCTGCCTTAAGAACCAGCTCCATTCTCAGAGAATGGCTCAGCTCCGCTTAGGACAGCAGAATGGGTCACATTACATTCAGTTCAAGCTCTAAGTTATTACATACCTGCAACAGCGACTGTTACGCATTTACTGATAGGTTCCTTTGAAATTATTCTCATGTACGCTTCCTGAGGCAGGGTCTTGTCTTCTGTTTCATAAATTTCCCAACCAGACACATTTGTTAATCCCAAAAACCTCAGTGGTGCACCTAGAAAAGAAGAGAAATTTAAGTTTAACCACTTCAGAAATGAAATCATAAGATTCTAAAGCTGAAAGAGAATATATAAATACAGTAGACCTCACTATAAATAAAAGCATTAAAGTGTTCAAGTATTAGATTGGGAACTAGGTTGTTGTAAAATATACCTGACATAAAACTTACCCCATCTTTTCTTAATTGAAAACTAAAGTCTGTAACCTTCCATCACATATATTTCTTTTATATATTTATTGACTATCAGTAATTGTCAACAAATAACTGATTTTCATAAATTAAGTATACCAGCTTCAATATGAAAACAAAGAGTAACCACTAAGGCGCTTTTCTGCCTGACCTGTGGTGGCACAGTGAGTAAAGGTCAACCTGGAATGCTGAGGTCCCAGTTCGGAAGCCTGGGCTTGCCTGGTCATGGCACATATCACTGGGGAACAATTTCTTTTTAATTTTATGTTGCATGAGGTTTTAGAACTGTTTCTGTATATATATTTCTGCATCACTGATTCCAAATCTGAAATCCGTTTTTTGGTGCATGCTCTAGTTTTTATGCAATTTTAATTTATTTTTGTTACAGTTAATGGCATGCATTGGTTTTTAAATTGGAGTTAAAAGGCAACAACTCTTGGATTGAACATAACCACAAGGCAATTAATGTTTTACAAACATCACTTTTACATAATTACAGTTGTTTTTAAATGTAAAAAATTATTATCTGATAAAAACACCCTCTTATTTTAAGATTGAATCATGGCTTCTTCGATTAGGTGTAAATGTAAGAATAGTCCTGACATTTTCTGTTATATATGTGGCTGTTACACACTTCAACGTCAAAGGAGCAATATTTCATCATTTGTGACACGTGCATATATTGCCTATTTTCAGCAGTTCCAATTGGTTATTCAACTCATTTACAAGAAGATTACAATGACATAAAAATTGTCCTTGACTTTCTGAAGTATGAGGACCATAACTGGATCATTTGTGTGGTTCTTAAAATGGTCAATTTCCTGCTAGGACAACAGAGAGGTTTCATGAAGTATTCTTGCTTTCTGTGTTTGTGGGCCACTGAGCTCGGGAGAAACACTGGACACAGAAGGAGTGGCTGAAACGTGAAGCTATGGAAGTAGGGATGCAAAATATTGTGAATGAATCTGTAGTTAATTGAGACAGGATCATTTTTCCCCCACTTCACATCAAACGTGGCTTAATGAAGCAGTTTGTTCAGGCTTTGAATAGAGAAAGTGGATGCTTTCAACATATTATTTCTGCTTTTCTTGCCTGTCTTTTGAAAAGATAAAAGCAGGTGTATTCGATGGACCTCAAATTTGATGGCTCATACGTGACGAAGAATTTGCCAGGAAGATGAATAAGGAGGAGAAAGCAGCATGGCAGTCTTTTGTGGCAGTTACAAAGAACTTCCTTGACAACAAAAAAGCAGAAAACTATGAACTTCTGGTTCAAAGGATGCTGTTGGCTTTCCGCAACATTGGATGTAACATGAGCGTTAAGATTCACTTCCTGAACAGTCACTTTGATAAGTTTCCCGAAAATCTTGGAGCTGTTAGTGATGAGCAGACTACTGCTGGAGCATCAAACGAGATTGTCCTCAACAAGTATACAAACACAAGAGCTACAAACGCAAATTTCTGCCTGAATAGAATTTAAATAAGTTTTGTGCAAATTTTATGATTAAAATAAGTGTTTTAATATGTTCTATTTTGAAACTGTAGATAAATTCTGATGCAATCATATCTTTTCATGTATTAGTGTATTTACTGCATTATATAAATTATTATATTTTCCCAAAGATGATGCCCAAGAAGACATTCTACTTCATTATGTTAAACTAAATGTTGAAAATTTTACAATAAGATGAAAACTTAAAATCTTGAATTGCAAAAAAACCTGTAGCTTACAGAGAAAAACTAATGTCAGATTTGAAATCAGCACACTCAAATTAGGTAAGAACACGTGTTTTTGTGGATGCAACAAAAATTTTGTTCCCCAGTGATATGAGTTGATGCTTCCTGCTCCTCCCCACACCTTTCTCTTTCTCACTCCTCTCTCTAAAATCAATAAATTTTTCCAAAGCCTATTATTAAAAAAAAAAAAAAAAAAGATGCTTTGCTTTCCTTATAAGTTGACTCATAAAGATGGTCATTTCTCTAGGACACAAACATTACCCTCATAAATAATACCTTTTATAGTGACATATGTGAAAATGAGTGTTGCATAACCAGAATGCTAGAGATAATGTTTTGCATCTGACAATGAATAAAGAGAGTTGTTCATTTAGTCCCTCATTTATAATCATTTGTACTTATACATGAAAGAATATGGAAGCAACTGGTAGCTAACAAGGCAGCATTTTATTTTCCATCATGTTTAATCAGTAACATTCTATTTCTTCCCTAGAATAATCTATTAGAAATGAGTTCTAATCCTTTTCAGGATCATTTAAGCCCCACAGTGCACCTGATGAAAACTAAGCCTATTCTACTACCACTCAAATTCTGAAGAATCTTGAACTCTGTAAAGACCATCCACAGACCTCAGGATAAAAATCCTAGGGACTTCTATGTACCAAACTGAATACTTGGTCACTTAAGCCAACTAACAGACTTCAAACTCTGTGAGGAAACAATTGTTGGAACAAAACCTAAAAAAACCCCACTCTTGATAATTCCCAAGGACTAAGTCATCCCAGGTAATCCTTCATTTAGTCATTCTTTATCTGGTCATAAATAGTGTTACATTTTTTTTTTTTGTATTTTTCTGAAGCTGGAAACGGGAGAGACAGTCAGACAGACTCCCGCATGCACCTGACCGGGACCCACCCAGCATGCCCACCAGGGGGCGATGCTCTGCCCCTCCGGGGCGTCACTCTGTCGCGACCAGAGCCACTCCAGCGCCTGGGGCAGAGGCCAAGGAGCCATCCCCAGCTCCCGGGCCATCTTTGCTCCAGTGGAGCCTCTCTGCGGGAGGGGAAGAGAGAGACAGAGAGGAAGGAGAGGGGGAGGGGTGGAGAAGCAGATGGGCGCTTCTCCTGTGTGCTTTGGCCGGGAATCGAACCCGGGACTCCTGCACGCCAGGCCGACGCTCTACCACTGAGCCAACCAGCCAGGGCCAATAGTGTTATATCTTAAATAACCAATATAGTCACAAAGAAAGCTGCTGTCACAGCTCACTAAAAATAACACAGGACTCTCTTGCCATTATATCAGATTACAAGTATTCAGTTGAAGCTTCAAAGTAAAATATATTTACATAAAAGAATACCATCTGAAATACCAACATATAGTAGAGACACCTAAAGATAAATCAAGTGGTTTCCTTCAAAAATAGTACATCTCAGGAAATAGATGTCACTTTATATATATATTTAAGACCTCGCGAAGTTTCACATTTCACATTAAAAACAAAAATTTCTGTTTATTTTGAACCATGAAATAATGTTTGGGAAAGTAATAGCAATTAATGCTAGCTTTGGATACTTACCTGTCACTTGACAAAAAAAAACTGTTTAACAAAAGAAAGCAAAGGAATAGACTGAACAATTGTTTTTGGAGACAAGACCTAACAATAGAAAATGCGAGATGTTTTTAAAAAGACTTTTAAATGTCATTTTTAAAAGCAACAGATAGCCAATGAAATAGGGTTGTTTATAAACCCCACTTCTTTCTAAATCCCTATTAAAATTACAGTAAAGAGGAAAGAATATACATTCCATAAAGACTAAAGGAGCAGAAAAGTATATTAGAGCAGACAGCAGACGACACTGGCATTTTGGAAGCTGAAAGCAGAGGTGATGGCTGAGCTGAGCCTCGCAGAGCCGCCTGGAGCCTCGCTGCCTGACAGGCAGAAAGAAGAAAGCCAGCTGACTGCTCCCGAAGGCCCGGGGGTGGGGTTTCTGGTTCCAGGGGAGGACTGGAAGAAAGTCTGTATAAAATGCAGTCAGACCCTTACCTTACACCATATATAAAAAATAATTCAAAATCATTTAAAAACCTCAATGTAAGACCTGAAACTGTAAAAATTCTACAAAAAAAAATAAAAAAAAAGAATGGGCAGAGCTTCATGACTAGATTTGGCAATGATTTGTTGGATAGGAAACAAAAAGCGTGGGCAACAAAAGCAAACATAGACACATGGGACTACATCAAACTGAAAAACACAAAGGAAAGGAAAGGAAATAATCAGAATAAAACAGAACAACTCAACACCAAAAATAAGTAACCAGTTGAAAAATAGGCAAAGAACTTGAATAGATATTTCTCCAAAGAAGATATACAGATGGTTAAGGTGCATATGAAGAGATGCTGAACTATCTTCACGGAATCATCACGGAAATGAAAATCAAAACCAAATGATACATCATCTCACACCTGTAAGGATGGCCACTCTCAAAAAACCAGAAAGCAACAAGTGCTCATGAGAACGTTAAGAAAAGGAAAGCCTTGTGCACAATTAGTGGAAATGTAAAAATGGTACAGCCACTAAGGAAAAGAGAATGGAGAGTCCTCAAAAAACTGAAAAATAGAACTACCCTATGATCTAATAATTCCACTTCTGGATATATACCTCCAAAACTGGAAGCAGCATCTCAAAGAGTGATTTGCACACCCATGTTCACCACAGCATTATTCACAACAGCCAGGATGTAAAAGAAACCTAAATGTTCATCAATAGATGAATAGATAAAGAAAGCAGGGTATATATATATACAATGGAATATTACTTATTCTTAAAAAAGAAGGAAATCCCGCCTGACCAGGTGGTGGCGCAGTGGACAGAGTATCGGACTGGACCGCAGAAGACCAAGGTTCAAAATCCCGAAGTTGCTGGCGTGAGCATGGGCTCACCAGCTGGACGGGGTCATTAGCTTGAGCGTGAGATCATAGACATGACCCCATGGTTGCTGGCTTGAGCCCAGAGGTCACTGGCTTGAAGCCCAAGGTCTCTGGCTTGAGCCCAAGGTCACTGGCTTGAGCAAGAGGTCACTTGCTCTGCTGTAGTCCGTCAAGGCACATATGAGAAAGCAATCAATGAACAACTAAGGTGTCACAACGAAAAACTGATGATTGATGCTTCTCATCTCTCTCCCTTACTGCCTATCTGTCCCTTCTCTGTCCTTATCTGTTCCTCTCGCTAAAAAAAAAAAAAAAAGGAAATCCTGTCACATGCTACCACATGGAAGAACAAGCACTGAAGTCATTAAGATAAGTAAAATAAGCTAGTCACAGCCCTGGCTGGTTAGCTCAATCAGTTAAGAGCGTTGTCCTAAAAGGACAAGGTTGCAGATTCTATCTCAGGTCAGGTCACACACAGGAAACAACCAGTGAATGCATGCGTGACTGAGTGGAACAACAAATGAATGCTTCCCTTCCCCCTTCTCTGTCTCCCTTTCTCTCTGGCTAAGAATCAATCAATTAATAAAAAATAAGCCCTGGCCTGATATCTCTGTTGGTTGGAGCATCATCCGGAGCACGGAGGTTGCCTATTTGATTCTTGGGTCAGGGTACATAAAAGAGCAACTAGATGTGCCTGTCTCTCTCTCCCTGCCTGTCTCAAAATAAATAAGTACTGCATTTCCCCATGTATAAGACGCAACTTAATTTGGGGACCCAACATTTTTTTTTTTTAATATTTTATTTATTGATTTTTTAGAGAGAGAGGAGTGAGAGAGAGAGACAGAGAGAGAGAGAAGGGGAGGAGCAGGAAGCTTCGACTCCCATATGTGCCTTGACCGGGCAAGCCCAATGTTTTGAACCGGCGACCTCAGTGTTTCAGGTCCATGCTTTATCCCACTGCGCCACCACAGGTCAGGCCCCAACATTTTTTTTAAATGTATTACATAAAGTCACTGAGCTCAAGTTTTATTCATCATAAAATTCATACAACTCCTCATCCGTGCAGAAAAGTGGGAAATGCAAGTAAAAAAATATTTACAACCACTGTATAAGATGCACCCATTTTTAGACCCCCAATTTTTCAAAAAACGGCGCATCTTATACATGGGGAAATACAGTTTATAAATAAATAATAAGCTAGTCACAAAAGGACAAATACATTTCACTTATATGAGATATCTGAATAGTCATACTCTTAGTAGAACTGTGGTTGCCAGAGTCTGGGGGCAGGAGAAAAAGAAGAGTTGTTCAATGGGTCTAGAATTCCAGTTCTGCAAGATGAGAAAGTTGTAGAGATCTGCTGCCTAACAATGTGGATATAATTAACACCATTGTACTATACACTTAAAATGGTTACGATGCTAAATTTTATATTGCTTGTGTTTTTTACCACAATTAAAAAAACACAAAACATGGAGGTTATCAAGGATCATCTAGGTGGGTTCAATGTAATCACAGGGTCCTTAAAAGTGAAAGAGGAAGGCAGAAGACGAGGTCATAGTAATGCAATATAAGATGTAGTAGACCTACTATTATTGTTCCTTTAAAAGGGAGGGAGGGGACTGAGAGCCAAAGAACGCAGCCAGCCTTAGAAGCTGGAAAAAGCAAGGGGAGATTTCTCTCCAACCTCTAAAAAGAAATGCAGCCCTGTTGACACTTTGAGTTTAGCCCAGAGAGACCTGTGTCAGACTTTCAAACTACAGAATGGCAAGATAATAAATCTGTATTGTTTTAAGTAAAAAAGAGGGGCAATTAGAACCTACGATCTGCCCACCTAGTAGAAAGAGACAAGCCATCCCTACTCCCATAAACAGGAGGCAGTTTACCGTCTGGAGAATATAATACAGCAGGACTTCAGACTCAGAGACATCAGATAAGGCCGAAAGAGAAGCATTAAGACCTCAGTATGTACAGGCTTGGACAGTGAGTCCTCCGGCTCCCTTCCTCCCACATTGTTCCCTCAAATCCTCACAGGCTAGCTTTTAGCCTTTTGGTAAAACTGAAAGATTTAAAAAAAAAAAAAAAGGACCTGCAGTTTCTGTGGTCTAGGAGTCAGCAATTCAAATGGCTAGGTTCCTGACGCGACAGTGAAGCTCACTAGGGAAGGAATTTCTAATCCACCTTTTATTGTCTCACTCCTAAATATAAACAGAAAACTAACGTTTCACCATTCGAGAAAAGCTTCTACCATTAAAATCAGGGAACAAAACAAGCTGATAAAAGAAGGAACCCAGAAAGAAAAGAAAAGTATAAAGAGCACAAGAAAACAGCAAAATAATTCAATTCATATTCTGAAAATAGAAAAGAAATCTTGCATCCATGAAATAAAAACAGGATCCTACTTTTTAAAAAATCCTCAGAGACCAATTTAAAAATTAAATTTGAAATTGCAGATATGCTAGTAGAAATTAAAAGTTCAATAAACACTAAGAAAACTTCACAGAAAGTAGAATAAAAACACAAAGAAATGAAAAATAAGAAAAAGACATAAAAATTTAGAGAATTCAACCAGTTCCAAATATCCAACTGACAAACTTGGACGAAAATAGAGAATAAGGGAGAAAATGAATTATCAAAGAAATAGTACAAGAAACTTTCCCAAATTAAATACATGAATTCTGAGTTGAAATGATTGTGAATATCAAAAAGCTGTAATATTTATGCCCCAATGTGAAATGAGAAATAAAAAAATTCATATATAACCAGCTGGGAAGCAGAATAGCTTGAGATATTTCAACATAAGTATCACAAAGTTCTGCCGTGGACAAAACAGTCATAACAAAGTAAACACTGAATACTAATTTAAAGACAGACCAGACTGTAACATGATGCATCCAGAGAATAGAGAGACAATAAGAGCTGGCGTGTACTGAGAGCAAAGGGTTCTTCATGAGAGGTAAATTCTCAACAGGAAATTAATATATCAGTCCAAAATTTAAACAGAAATCAATTAAAGCCTAGACTGGTGTTTAGAAACAGGTGGGTGAACAACAAAAAATATAACTAAGAATGGAAAAGGGCTCTCGTTGGGCAAAGGAGTAATGGGAATATAAAATGAACAAGGAATGGCTGTTATACAGGGCATGGCAAAAGTAGGTTTACAGTTGTGAATATGGAAAATAATATAATAAATAATAATACAAGAAAATAAACTCTCACATATAACTGTAAACCTACTTTTGCCCTACCTTGTAGTAGTATTCAAATTTGAAACTGTGTGCATGCAATTACCTCAAAACACATAAAACCAATGAATAAACAGATGAAGGAAAGAAGGAAAAAAGGAAGGAGGAAGGGAGAAAGGAGGGAGGAAAAGAGGGAGGAAGAAATACTTAACACAGAAAATCTACAAGTTGTTATACAGTGGAGATCTCCAATGTTCATCTGCAAAGAAATAATGAAAATGGCAACTGTCCTAACATTAAGGCAAACAGTCACTTGTGATTTAGAATAAAATTTCCAATTACAACATTATACATGAATTCCAAAAGTGCTGTATTGCAAACAACTAAAATGAGAACAAAATGTGGAAAATGGTGTTGGATGCTTCAAAAATATGATCCTAATAATGAAGACACTTGATATCAAATATGTATATTGAGTTAGAAGAAAATTATTCTGATAGAAAAAAGCATTAGTTATAATACTATTTTATATAAACATGTGACTAAATACACGTTCGTACCTAAATTAATTAAATGATATAAATGTTTTATTATTACATCTATAGTCCCAAATCATTCCTTATATGTCCAAGTTGGCCATAAAAATTGTTTTAGTTCTTTTCAGTGGGAAAACACAAGAAATATAAACCAAGCATAAAAGTACATGAAGTAATTAAAAATCCATTTACCTGATTCATGTTTTCTTCATTGGCCTTCTTTTCAACCTAGGAAAAAATAAGTAAATTAAAGTTCATTCTTCAGGTAATGAGCTGTGTATAAGAAAAAAAATAAAACTAACATTCAAAGTAACTATTATTCACTTCCTGTTCTTTATCTATAGCAAAAATTGTTCTTTCCAACTTCCCAGATAACTTCTGACAGTCACGGCATTCAGAGTAAGCTTTACTAGGTAAACCCAAACAGAAGCAGGCACATACATCCAATGCCAATAAAAAACTGCTCTCCAAGTACATCTAATGGTATGAGTTTGTTTTGTTTTGTTTTTGTTTTTGTTTTTTAATTAAGTGAGAGCAGGGGAAATAAACAGACTTCAGCATGCACCCTGAACAGGATCCACCTAACAAGCTCCCTATGGGGCTGATGCTCTGTTGCTTGGCAACCAAGCTATTTTTAGTGCCTGAGGCAAAGCCAGGGAGCCATTCTCAGCACTGGGGGCACACTCGCTCAAATCAATCGAGCCATGGCTGCGTGAATTGTGGGGGCGGGGGTGGTGGAGAAGCAGATGGTCACTTCTTCTGTATGCCCTGACTGGGACTCAAATCTGGGACATCCACATGCTGGACCAATGCTTTACCACTGAGCCAACAGGCCAGGGCTATGGTATGAGTTTTAAAATCATATACTTATGAATTATCTCTCCTCCATTCAGGTAAATAATTGCTAATTAACAATACAGAGAAAGATGAAGAAGCAAGAAAGCATATTTTTCTAAACTATAAGAATTACAACTGCAGCAACATGATTAATTTTTGGCACATCATCAATAATAAGTGGAACAATTAGACTCTATGTACATATATGTACAAATAAAGAGCTTATAGACTTTAACCCAAATCGCCTTAAAGGCTTAGAAATGCTTCCTCATTTAATTCCATGAAAGATGTTCTCAACTAAAAATGAAATGATCCTTTAAAAACATATTTGTGAACATAGAGTCACGTACCATTTAACGACAGGTATATGTTCTGAGACAGGCGTCATTGTGCGAACATCAGAGAGTGCACTTACACAAACCTAGATGGTATAGACTGCTACTGTACTTGTACGTGCAGCACTTTATAGCGCTGGCAGCACAGTAGGTTTGTTTACATAAGCATCACCTCCAACGGGAGTAATCGTGGCGTAAACCCTGCAGTTGGCTTTTCTCTTTGGAATGCAAGTGTCAGATTTCAGCTTTGATTGCCTGGCCCAGGCCTCCACTTCAAAGAGGCATCCCTCCAAGGAAGGCTATCTCAAAGAAACAGACGTCAGCCACAGGGCTAGATAAAGATCCAGGCCTCCTCCCCTCAGAGTCGCCTTTGTTTTAAAGATCTGGATTGATTTAGATAACCGATCATTTGAACTACCCTTTTTCTATCTCTTCCTGCTTTAAATTCCTGCTCTTCTATTTTAAATTGATCAATAAAGAGGGAGCCTGGGACCAATAAAAAGGCCCCATCCTCCTCAACCCCAATAAAAGCAGAAGCTCAGACCCAAGCACACACACTCTCTCTCTAACCTCCACCTGCTCTGTAATCCCAGGAGTGCCTTGTGGCTCCAGGGTCTGTAAGTAAGAAACGCTTTCTCCTTCAAAGTTTCCTAATGGTGGTTGCTGAAAAGTGTCTTGCAAAGAACTACAAGGGTCAGTCCAGTTTTAACATTTGGTTTCGAAGGAGTAGGTGTGTTTGCGGGAAGCTCTGGGCCCGGAGGAGTACGCTCACTAGCGATGGCTACCGCATCACTAGACAATAGGGATTTTTCATCTCCATTATAATCGTATGAGACTACTGTCCTATATGCGGTCCACCTGCAATGCGTTATGCAGTTTATGACTATATTTGTAAAATATGTGAATTATGATGCCCGCAGAAAGAGGTTGTTTCCTTAAAGATTAATAAACATTTGCATTAATGTATGTATTACATACAGACAGAAAAACACAGAAATCTTGACTGGCTTACTTAATTTTCCTAAAGTAAATACTTACATGTGACTACCACAAACCAGTATGTGCTAGAATCTAAATTACTGATGCATCATCATCTCATTTCATCTTTGATCTTACAATTGCTATGAAGCCCATAAACAGATAAGAAGAGTAAGTCTCAAAGCAGCTAAGTACGACACCCAAAGTTCAACAGTTAGTAGAGAAGGCAAAGCTGTTCCCCTTTTCAGCTTCTATGCAGAACCAGACATCAAAAGCAAAAAAAAAAAAAAAGTTCACTGAAAATAGGCCATTGTAATTAGATATAGAATATGTTGTATTGTCCCCACCATGAATCATTTAAAAGAAAAGAACCAAGTAATTCAGGCTCCACAGTCTTCTGAATTACCTAAAAATTGAAGGTCTGTCACGTGTAAAGTAGGACTGCTTATCTTTCTGTAGCTCAAAGGAGACATTTCTTTCCCTTTTTTTATTTTTTTATTTTTTAAATGAGAGGATAGGGAGGCAGAGACAGACTCCTGCATGCACTCTGACCAGGATCCACCAGGAAAACCCACTAGGGGGGCGATGCTCTGCCCATCTGGGGCCCATGCTCTGTTGGAACCAGAGCCATTTTTTAGCACCTGAGGTGGAGGCCATGGAGCCATCCTTAACACCTGGGGCCAACTCGCTCCAATAGAGGCATGGCTGCAGGAGAAGAGAAGAGAAGAGAAGAGAAGAGAAGAGAAGAGAAGAGAAGAGAAGAGAAGAGAAGAGAAGAGAAGAGAAGAGAAGAGAAGAGAGAAAGAACGTGAAGGGGAGGGGTGGAGAAGTAGATGGGTGCTTCTTCTGTATGCCTTGACTGGGAATTGAACCCAGGACATTCACACACCAGGCCTATAACTCTACTATTGAGCCAACTGGCCAGGGCCTAAAGGAGACATTTCAAAAGAAATCCTCACACTTTATAAGATCTGATTTTCTGACATGTTAACTTGTCTCATCACTCTGCACACTTTCCCTCTGCAGTGGGGGAAATCAAAGAAACACAATGTCCCTCAGAGAGTCACAGATGTAGGGAGGCAAATTAAACAGAACATCATTGAGGAACCTATGATAATGCCATCTTCAAGTGGCATGCCAACCTGCAAAAATATTTAATTCTATCATAAGTACTTTCAAAAAGCAGGGGCCAAAATAAGAACACAGTTGAAAAGGGGAATTTTCTATTCTGCTACTTGAAGACAGGAAATAAAATATCTCAATAAATTGACATAAGATTGGATCTGATGTACTTACTAAAAGGCTTCCTGAATCCTCATCGATAAATTCAAAATAGTATGTCAATGACAAAAACTATGATGATCAGACAGCATGAAATTCTTTTTACACTTAATCCTACCAGAACCCTGCAAACTAGGAGGGGTTAGCATCCTCGGCCTCTTGGCGCAGACGTTGGGCACAGAGGTTATATCACTCGCCCAGGTTGCAAAATTGTCCAAGATCCAAAACTTCTCCAAGTTCACACTGCTAGGAAGTAGAAAAGGGCTCCAAATCATGTCTGCTGGATACCAACCAAAGACACAAAACAATTCCGGCTTAATGATGAAAGCAAACAAATCCGCTTTTCAATTCTAATTCATCTAATGATTCTTTCACTATTCTCTGGTTTCTGATTGCTTTTGATATGTCCTGAGTAAAAGATCTTGATATCCTGAGATCAAGAGATGATACTCGTGAGACGGGGGAAGTGTCTTGAAGTTAGCAAGTGACTGGACAGGAAACCAGAACAAATCTGGATAGACTCTTTTTACAGATTAGGTGACTGCTAAAGTAGCCGAGCACTCACTGGTGATGTCTTTATTACTTATTACTATTTTTTTATAAATTAAATTTAATAGGGTGGCATTGGTCCACAAGAACACATAGGTTTCAGGTAAACATCTCTAGGACACTTGAATTGTTCATTGCATTTATGTGCCCATCACCCAAAGTCAAATCATTTTGGTCTGGTGATGTCTTTATATGAGATCTAGCACAGTGAATGCATTGTAAAAGCTGCAGTCTTGATTTTACACTGAACACATGCTGTGAAGGTACAACATGAGAAGTTCTTTTCCAGGACTAATGAATAAGCAACTTAACTATGCTCGCCTTGCAAGTAGACCATCTAGGGGAAAAAAGATCCAAATTGCACTTGTAAGGATACGGCTCTAAACCAGGCGTCCCCAAACTATGGCCCATGGGCCACATGTGGCCCCTGAGGCCATTTATCCACCCCCCCCCGTTGCACTTCCAGAAGGGGCACCTCTTTCATTGGTGGTCAGTGAGAGGAGCACTGTATATGGCGGCCCTCCAACAGTCTGAGGGACAGTGAACTGGCCCCCTGCTTTAAACATTCAATTAAATCTGAGTATAGTAAGGCAAAGATCTTTGTAGACATTAACCCAATGACATTCAGAAGAATACTGGGGTGAAGTGGGACAGAATAACGTACCTTTCCCTTAATAATGATGATTCTGATAGAGCAATACTCAAACTCCAATGTGTTTACTATCAGTGACATCCTCTCAAGAAAAACCACACTGAAGTAGAAGTTCAAAGAGTAAAAAGGAATGAGCATAAGAAACAAAGCTGAGGAAGGAAAGTATTTTTTATTAGTTTTAATGGGGTGACATTGATAAATCAGGGTACATATGTTCAGAGAAAACATCTCCAGATTATTTTAACACTGAATTTTATTGCATACCCCTCACCCAAAGTAAAATAGTCTTCCGTCACCTTCTAACTGGTTTTCTTTGTGCCCCTCCCCTCCCTCTACCCCCTCCCTCTCCCCTCCCCCATAACCACCACACTCTTGTCCATGTCTCTGAGTCTCATTTTTATGTCCCACCTATGTATGCAATCATATAGTTCTTAGTTTTTTCTGATTTACTTCTTTCACTCAGTATAATGTTATCAAGGTCCATCCATGTTGTTGTAAATGATCCAATGTCATCATTTCTTATGGCTGAGTAGTATTCCATAGTATATATGTACCAAAGCTTTTTAATCCACTCTACTGATGGACACTTGGGCTGTTTCCAGATCTTCACTATTGTGAACAATGCTGCCATAAACATGAGGGGTGCATTTCTCCTTTTCAAACTGTGCTATGGTATTCTTGGGATATATTCCTAAAAGTGGGATGGCTGGGTCAAAAGCAGTTTGATTTTTAATTTTTTGAGGAATCTCCACACTGTTTTTACAGTGGCTGCGCCAGTCTGCATTCCCACCAGCAGTGCAGGAGGGTTCCCTTTTATCCACATCCTCCCAGCACTTATTCTGTGTTGTTTTGTTAATGAGCGCCATTCTGACTTGTGTGAGGTGATATCTCATTGTGGTTTTAATTTGCATTTCTCTAATGATTAGCGATGTTGAGCATTTTTTCATATACCTATTGGCCATCTGTGTGTCCTCTTTGGAGAAGTGTCTATTCATTTCTTTTTCCCATTTTTTGATTGGATTGTTTGTCTTCCTAGTGTTGAGTTTTACAAGTTCTTTATATATTTTGGTTATTAACCTCTTATCAGACGTATTGTCGAATATGTTCTCCCATTGTATAGTTTGTCTTTTTATTCTGTTCTTATTGTCTTTAGCTGTGCAAAAGCTTTTTAGTTTGATATAGTCCCATTTGTTTATCTTGTCTTTTATTTCACTTGCCCGTGGAGATAAATCGGCAAATATATTGTTGCGAGAGATGTCCGAGAGCTTATTGCCTATGTTTTCTTCTAAGATGCTTATGGTTTCACGGCTTACATTTAAGTCTTTTATCCATTTTGAGTTTATTTTTGTGAATGATGTAAGTTGGTGGTCTAGCCAACATCATACTCAATGGGCAAAAATTAAAAGCAATCCCCATAAGATCAGAAACAAGGCAGGGGTACCCCCTTTCACCACTCTTATTCAACATAGTCCTGGAAGTCCTAGTCACAGCAATCAGAGAAGAAGAAAAAATAAAAGGCATCCAAATTGGAAAAGAAGAAGTAAAACTATCATTATTTGCAGATGATATGATATTGTATACAGAAAACCCTAAAGTCTCAGTCAAAAAACTACTGGTCCTGATAAATGAATTCAACAAGGTGGCAGGATATAAAATTAATACTCAGAAATCAGAGGCATTTTTATACACCAACAATGAACTGTCAGAACGAGAAATTAAGAAAACAATTCCCTTCTCTATTGCAACCAAAAAAATAAAGTACTTAGGAGTAAATTTAACCAAGGAGATTAAAGACTTATACTCGGAAAATTATAAAACACCGATAAAAGAAATCAAGGAAGATACAAACAAGTGGAAGCATATACCATGCTAATGGTTAGGAAGAATAAACATCATTAAAATGTCTAATATTACCCAAAGCAATTTATAAATTCAATGCAATACCAATTAAAATACCAATGACATATTTCAAAGATATAGAACACATATTCCAAAAATTTATATGGAACCAGAAAAGAACACGAATAGCCTCAGCAATCTTGAAAAGGAGGAATAAAGCAGGAGGTATCACACTTCCAGATATCAAGTTATACTACAAGGCCATTGTACTCAAAACAGCTTGGTACTGACATAAGAACAGGCATATAGATCAATGGAACAGAACAGAGAACCCAGAAATACACCCATGCCTTTATGGTCCATTGATATTTGATGAAGGAGGTAAGAGAGTACAATGGAGTAAAGGCAGCCTCTTTAATAAATGGTGTTGAGAAAATTGGACATCTATCTGCAAAAAAAAAAAGAAAAGAAAAAGAAGGAAAGTACTGAAGCTCACATTATTCTGCAAGGGATGACAAACTCCCACTTTACAAGTTTGTATTTTCCTTTCAAAGATTGTTAGCTCCTCCTAGACCAGGGAGGGCAGTGGGTCAGCCTTACTGATTGAGTGGCAGTCCAGAAAACACCACTGGGAAACAAAGCTGCAATCAACCGCCACTGTCCACCATGCAAACACGACACAGAAATCGCAGCAGGCAAGCTTCATTTTAGGTAGCCCTGTCCCAATTATAACTTGGTTATTTCTTCTCAGGGGAAAGATGGTATGTAATTAGAAATGAACAATTTAGAGAGGCCAATAACAGCACAAGAACAATTTAATTATACTTTTCTAATCATTTTATTGTTTTATTAAAATTGTACTTTATTAGGAAACCACTGGAAACTTTCTCTTCCTCACTCATAAACAGCATGTTATGCAAATGAAATCTTGGTTTAAGAAAACACAAAATCCAAAGTTAGTGTTCTTCCTCTAATGTCAAACTCGCAAACACAGTTTAACTGAAACTCTTCTTTCTTTCCTTTGCTTAGAGAGAAACTTCACAATCTCTCAAGATGGAGGGATTCAACTACAGTTGAAAAGGCCCAGCTATCATGTGTCTAGCCTATTAGTTAAAAAAGAAACAGGCCCAAATGAAGTCATTTTTGCTAAACCACATCACCAAATTAAAACTTAATAACTAAATCACCTAGTTTCAGCCAGCCTCAGGAGTAGAATTTTAAACCAATTAGTCTGGGATTTCCTGATCAACACACGGGAGGCAATTTGCTTCATAACACCCCTGCCTTCTCCTAAGGAAATGTCCTTATCTAAAATAATCCACACTTCCAACTTCTTAGTCCTACCTTCTTTCTGGCTACAAAAACCTTCCATTTTGTCTAACTCATCTGAGGGTCCTTCTAGTTGCTAGAAAGGATACTGCCTGATTCATTTACCTCTTAATGAAGCCAATTTGGTCTTTTTTCTTTTTATTTCTTTTTTTAGTGAGAGGAGGCGAGATAGTGAGATGGACTCCCACATGCACCCCAACCGGGATCCACCCGGCAATACCTGTCTGGGGCCAATGCTTGAATCAACCAAGCTATGCTCAGCACCTAGGGCTGAGGCTCCAACGAACTGAGCTATCTATACTCAGTGCCCAGGGCCTACGTTCGAACTAACTGAGCTATCCTCAGCACCTGGGCCAACACTCAAGCCATGTCAATCAAGCCACTGGCTGAGAGAGGGGAAGAGAGAGAGAGAAGGGAGAGAGAAGCAGATGGTCACTTCTCCTGTATGCCTGCCCTGGGATCAAACCTGGGACATCTGCACACCAGGCCTATGCTCTATACACTGAGCAAACCAGCCAGGGAATTCGATCTTCAATCTACTCAGTTGAATTTCTTTCTAAATCTTCTTGAGGACTTTTTTCCCCCCACTGATTTGAGAGAGAGGAAAGGAGGCAGGTGGGGGTGGGGAAGGAGAGAGGGAAAGAAACATCAACTGGTTGGTCCACTTAGTTGTTCCATTTAATTGTGCACTCACTGGTTACTTCTTCTGTGTGTCCTGACTGGGAATCAAAACCGCAACCTTGGTGGGCCGGGACAACACTCCATCTATTGAGCCAGGGCCTAAATCTTCAGATTTTTAAAAAATGTTATTAATTGATTTTAGAGAGTGTGGACAAGAAAAGGGGCCACATATTAAACCTGACAAGCTCAGGGGAGGCCTACATGGCAGCCTTGCAAACTAAAAGACCTAAAGTAACCACACTGATGGTCTGAAATGAAAACTTTCTAACTAAAAGCAGTCTGTAGCAGGTACAGGGGTCCTGGGGTTACAACAGTCTCGACATACAACGTTTTGAGTTTACAATGCTCACTCCCATAAAACCTTTTAAAAATTGAGACGTGAGCGTTTCAGCTTATGCCGTTAGTGTCATACTTACAGACTACATGGGCGAATAGTTTGGTTGTGTGCAGCGGAAGAACACGCAGTAATGTGTTGTATGAGTGAGGGAGTTGACATCCCCCAGTACACTTACCTACGCCATTTTGGACTGTTAAAAGCACAAGTGTTCCATTTGTGTTGCTTTGTTTGGCAACTTTTTGGCCCTTATCATGGCTCTTAAGTGAAAGTCTGAGTCTTCAGATGTTAGTGCTTCGAAGAAGAAGAAAGCCATCACATTGGATGTCACAGAGCTACTGGCATCACATGGAGAGGAGCTGTCTGCTGAGGACCTCATTCAGCTGAAGAAGCAGCTGGTTGAAGAAGAAGAGACAGAAATCCCAGCACTCAAGAGATTTACTACGTAGGGTTTGGCAGAAGGTTTTTCTATGGTGGAGGATGGGTTGGCAAAATTTCAGGCTGAGGACCCCAGAGATGACAGATTCAGAAAGGTCTACAGAGCTGTTATGGATGCCTTGCAATGCTATCGGCAGATTTTGGAAAAGAAGTTATCAACCTTCTAAACTAGCCTGCAACAATTCTTTAAGAAATCAGAGAGGTCTGCAACAGATCCTGTACCCTCTACTTCAGCTGCTTCTGGAGATGAAACGCCTGTAGTGCAGGTACAATCATCTCCAGCATCTTCTGCATGTTCCTGAGGCAATCCTGATTCACCTGACCCAGTATCTCCAGCACCTTCTGCAGGTTCTCCTGCCTCTCCAGCTTCCTCCTCCCAATAGGTCACTCTCTCCCACCTTGCAATGCCCCTTCCAGTGTACAAGCCAACCACGGGAATAAAGATAAGAATTTTTTTTTACACTCATTTTTATTTGTCATTTTTTCCTGTTACACAACAGTGTACAGCACAGTATATTTATGTCCTTTTCTTTTTTCTGTGGCTTAGTTGTGTTTTTACATTCTAGATCAGGGGTCCCCAAACTACGGCCCGCGGGCCACATGCGGCCCCCTGAGGCCATTTATCCGGCCCGCCACACTTCTGGAAGGGGCACCACCATCTCATTAGCCAAAAGCAGGCCCATAGTTCCCATTGAAATACTGGTCAGTTTGTTGATTTAAACTTACTTGTTCTTTATTTTAAATATTGTATTTGTTCCCGTTTTGTTTTTTTACTTTAAAATAAGATATGTGCAGTGTGCACAGGTATTTGTTCATAGGTTTTTTTTATAGTCCGGCCCTCCAATGGTCTGAGGGACAGTGAACTGGCCCCCTGTGTAAAAAGTTTGGGGACCCCTGTTCTAGATTATGATTTTACAACTGTGTCAGGATAGGTAAGTGACTTAGGCTAGGGTGTGTTTTGACTTACACCAAAATTCAGGTTACATCACCATTTTAGGAATTGTGTCATTACCCAAGGACCCCTGTAGTTATATCCTAGGTGGTATGTTTCCCTAAGAAAGGTCAATGTTTACCTCAACTGAGGCTATCTGTTGCCCTTTTGCATCTACAGTAACATACCTGATAACCTGCCTTTGAAATGAAAGAATAACTTGCTTTTGAAATGTAAGACTAATCTTTTCCAGACCCTCAGGGCAAAGCCACCACACTAAAGCAGAGCCCACTAACCCCTTCATTGTTATTATTATCACGTTAACTATTAACTGTTAGCTATTCTATGCCTGCCTACGGAAAAGAAGTGTGTGTGTCCAGCCCTTGCTGGATAGCTTGGTTGGTTGAGTCCTCTCCGTATGATGCAGCAGAGGTAGCCACTTGATCTCTGGTCAGGACACTTACAGGAATAGCTTAATGTTCCTATCTCTCTCTCTCTCTCCCTGCCTCTCTCTCTAAAATCAATAAATACTGTATTTCTTTTTTTGAGAGACAGAGAGACAGGGAGAGAGAGAGAGAGAGAGAGAGAGAGAGAGAGAGAAACATTAAGCTACTCCTGTAGGTGTCCTGACCGGGAATCAAACCAGGAACCTCTGCACTCCAGAACAAAGCTCCAACCAACAGAGCTATCCTGCCAGGGCTTAATTTTCATTGATTTTTAATAGAGATAGAGAGGGGAAGGGAGAGTGAGGGTAAGGGTGAAAAGGAAGCATTTGTTATTCCACTCAGTCATGCAATTTTTTTCCTGCTTCCCATGTATGCCCTAACCAGGGATCAAACCTGCAACCTCGTTGTTCCGGGATGACGCTCTGAACCGACTGAGCTAACCAGGCAGGGCCACTAAATATAAATAAATAAATAAATAAATAAATAAAGAAAGAAAGAAAGAAAGAAAGAAAGAAAGAAAGAATTAAGAGTACGTGTCTGTATGTTTCACTTTTTTATCCAATCTCTAAAATTGCCCACTTTGCTTTTTCCCACCTCCCTAATTTATCACCAATGGAAATCATGTAACCCAGTGGTCCCCAACCCCCGGCCATGGACTGGTACTGGTCCGTGGGCCATTTGGTACTGGTCCTTAGAGAAAGAATAAGTAACTTACATTATTTCCGTTTTATTTATATTTAAGTCTGAATGATTTTTTATTTTTAAAAAATGACCAGATTCCCTGTTACATCCGTCTAAGACTCACTCTTGACACTTGTCTCGGTCACGTGATACATTTATCCGTCCCACCCTAAAGGCCGGTCCATGAAAATATTTTCTGACATTAAACCGGTCCGTGGCCCAAAAACGGTTAGGGGCCACTGATGTAACCCATTATGTTTTCCCCTTTGATTCTGACGTGTAAAAGAAGTTGTGAAACTGCCATTTTCCATAGTACTACTTTCTTAGTCCATTGAGATTTTGATTCATAGCAACTGTCGTCAGTTTGGCTCAAAAAAAAAACAAAAAATTCTTCCAGGTTTCGGCGTTTCTTATGATGACAATAGAAAGAGGAAGGCGGGAGGAGGGGGGAGACATGGATTTGTTGTTCTTCTTATTTATGCATTCATTGGTTGATTCTTTTTTTAAAACCTTTTATTTGTTTGTTTATTTATTCATTTTCAGGGACAGAGTGAGTTAGAAAGAGGGATAGATAGGGACAGACAGACAGGAACGGAGAGAGATGAGAAGCATCAATTATCAGTTTTTCGTAGAGACACCTTAGTTGTTCATTGATTGCTTTCTCATATGTGCCTTGACCGCGGGCCTTCAGCAGACCGAGTAACCCCTTGCTCGAGCCAGTGACCTTGGGTCCAAGATGGTGAGCTTTTTGCTCAAACCAGATGAGCCCGTGTTCAAGCTGGTGACCTTGAGGTCTCGAACCTGGGTCCTTCCGCATCCCAGTCTGATGCTCTATCCACTGTGCCACCGCCTGGTCAGGCCATTGGTTGATTCTTGTATGTGCCCTGACCAGGGATCAAGCTTATCCAGATGGTGTTCTAACCAACTGAACTACACAGCCAGGGCTTAATTTTCATTTTAACAGGTGATTGAAAGTTGTTGTCTCCTACTGAAAGCTAATACTGAAGACCTGACTATGACTTCAAAGCGAACAACCAGTCCTCTCTGCTTCCACAAAGAGGTAAGGAATCTAGTGCCTTCCTTAGCCTGAAGGGAAGGAAAGGTACTCTAATCCCTTCATTCAGCAAACATTTACTGATTGGGATAAATAAAGAAAGTGGCTTCCCTGAAGGAGCTCTCAGTGTGACAAGGAGAAAAACATGTTCACCAGTATTTTACATTTCTGTGTGGCACCTGATACCATGGAGGTAAATAACAACATCAACACACACAAGCACATCTCAGGTAGTGGCCAGGTACAATTCCAAGACATTGTACTACCTTATTTTAATCCCTGAAACAAGCCTGTGAGACATCAAATGCCTTCCTTTTACTGATAGAAGCTAGTTTGTATGGGACACAAAATGTTTTCCAAACAAAAAGAGTATTTTTTACTGTAATTAAATCTTCAGATACCCCAACCCTACCTTAATATATAAATGTTAATTGCTATTTTACCTTTTCCAGGCTGAGTCTCAGGTTTCCAGAACTTTTACTAAGAAATCAACAAGTTGAAGAAATAACTTTCTTTTTTTAAAATTTTTATTTATTGATTTGAGAGAGAGAGGAAGGGAGAGAGACAGGGATGCTCCTGTATGTGTCCTGACCTGGGGATTGAACCAGCAGCCTCTGTGCTTAGGAACATCGCTCTAACCTAGTTATCCAGCCAGAGCAAAGAAATAATTTTCTAAAAGTTCCTATTATCATGGGCACATTGATGTGGTAATATAATCTTCCTTGTATGTCATTTAATCACAGGTCCTTGAGGGCACTAGCCACACTTTATTAGTGCCTATAATGTCCTCATTACCTAGGACAGAAATTGGAAAGCACCTAACAAAACCCATTCATATTTGTTATCAATTATATCCAATCAAGTCTCTTAGTTTAGCCCAGTCAAGCCATCTGATTCACCCACCTTACTTTCCACACTTAGTCATTATTTCAACACTGAATTACTATGCACTCTGAAAAGATCTATTCATCATTAAACATTTTGCCCAATACTGTCCTTTCCCTAACCCTGCTCCCCGCCCTGTTAATCTATGTCCACCACCTGGTTTAGAAAGAACAATGGAAATATATTTGCAATGATGGGGTAAATGTTCACATGTTCCTTTTTGCCTTACAACTTTTTTCTCAAAATATCATGTATGCATCCAATAAATTCTGGACTAGTAATTACCTCAGCATAATACATGATTATAATTTAGTTTCTATTTAAAAACCCATCTTTAGCCCTGGCCGGTTGGCTCAGTGGTAGAGCGTCGGCCTGGCATGCGAAAGTCCCGGGTTCGATTCCCGGCCAGGGCACACAGGAGAAGCGCCCATCTGCTTCTCTACCCCTCCCCCTCTCCTTCCTCTCTGTCTCTCTCTTCCCCTCCCGCAGCCAAGGCTCCATTGGAGCAAAGTTTGCCCAGGCGCTGAGGATGGCTCTGTGGCCTCTGCCTCAGGCGCTAGAGTGGCTCTGGTCGCAACAGAGCGACTCCCTGATGGGCAGAGCATCGCCCCCTGGTGCGCGTGCTGGGTGGATCCCGGTCGGGCACATGTGGGAGTCTATCTGACTGCCTCCCCATTTCCAGCTTCAGAAAAATACAAATAATAATAATAATAAAAACAAAACAAAAAACCCATCTTTATATAGTCTTATGCCACTATCAAAAATTTTTTAAACTAAAATAAGATCAAATCCTGTTAATTTTTTAAAGTAATGCTCTAAACTATATCTAATCTCCTGTCATCCAAGTTGCCTCCCCTTGAAACAGTCACACTATCTCTCAGTCAGAAAGTCTCATAAGTATAGATTATGTCATATCCCAAACATACAGCAATTCAATAAATACTTTAAAAACTAATCTAAGGCCCTGGCTGGTTAGCTCAGTCAGTTAAGAGTGTCGTCCCTAAACAACAAGGTTGCGGGTTCGATCTCTAGTAAGGGCACACATGGGAAGCAACCAAAGAATGCACGACTAAGAGGAACAACAAATGAACACTTCCCTTCCCCCTCTCCCTCTCTCTCTTCCTCTCTCTGTCTCTCTTAAAAAATTATATATATATTATAAAAGTAAGCCCTGGCCAGATACCTCGGTTGGTTGGATCATCATTCTGAGTGCAAAGGTTGCTGGTTCAATTCCCCGATCAGGGCACATACAGGAGCAGCTCAATATTCCTGTTCCTCTCTCTCCCTGCCTCTCTCAAAAACAAAAACAAACAAACAAAACTAATCTAAATACCCTGTCTTTTACACCTGGATTCTTTTTAGATATTGAGAAAAATATTTAATGAAAATTAATGGCACTCAGAACAGTACAAATTTCCTAACTTCCTTTTTAAATACTTTGAAGTAATTTATGGCTTCAAAGGAAATTAGCATGAATTGTAAAACCAAGCTACCATAATAAACTTTGCAAGTCACAAAAGGTGCCTTTTGTGAGGCAAAATTAAGCTGGCTAATAGGACTCTGAGATGAACTGTAAGGACTATAAAGTGAACTGTAAGGAAACCCCAAAATAATCTACGATAGAAACAAATCAAAATATTAAATATAATTTCAAGGCAGAATATGGGAAATGTTTTTAACCAAGAATCAAGTAATTTACTGAAATCAGGTTTGTAATAGACATACATCAAGGTTTCTGTTTACCACTCGTATTTCTGGGGGATTCGACCACACCCTTAGGCTCACTTGCCATCTTCTGTATCACCTGATACAACTCCAGACACATCTATAGCTGACTGGACCTAAAAGAGCACCTGACCCAGAGGCAGCCATTCATAGGCCTGTTACTTGTGTTTATTGGCAAAAAGGTGAAGTCAGCCAATCAGACCTCTGCCTCAAGAACTGGAATCAAGAGGCCTAAAAGACACTGCCACTTAGATCTTAGGGTAAGAGAAATCTTCCTGGGCCATGTCTGTCACAGAAAGTGAGAGCTGAACCCAAGCCAGTTCCTAATCAGAGATTCTCACATCTGCTTCTAATCACAATCCTTTAACCTCTACCTTACTTGACCTGGTTTTTTGCCATTTAAAAAAATAAATAAAAAAAAAACAACCAAAAAGACAGAGATCATAGAAAGTTAAGTTAAAAATTTTAATATAATAGAATACCTTCTTCTTTTAGACTAGATGAAGGAAACAGCTCGTATCACTTAGTAAGAAATCTGAAGTCAAATTTTAAAAGAAATGCCATTTTATTATTTTCAACTGCCTCTCTGTTTTAGACTTTAGTTTCTCACCTATAAAGTGAGGGCAGTTTATGAGAAGGTCTCTAAGTTGTCTTCCATGGTTTATAATCTTAGTATAGGCAGTCATTGGTATATCAACATGTCCTTTTCACACCAAAAAGGACTCTATTTTTGGACAGTTTTGGGGCAGTGATGGAAAACATTCTCTGTTACCTAGGCTGTCATTGACAAATACCAATCCTATCAAATTCATAATTGGTACCAACATTTCTTATTAAAATTGTTAAAAATGAGTTGCTTTCCAAGGTTTCCCTATTATAGCTATATGTACATATAATATGTACATAAATCACACTATTTTCAATTGATCTACACTTAAAATATACAATGACACTACAGTGCCCTGCCTCTCCCTTAGTTTAAAGAAAATAAAAAGCAGAGCACTTGAATAACTGCCCAAGAATTATTCACCCATTCACTCATTGCTCCATGTCTCCAGCATGCATCACTGAAGTCGTAATAACCATGGGCTACCAAGCATCGCCTCCCTTAGGGGGCCCAAAAGTTCTCAATGGCTTAGTTATCAACAAAATAATGGAGACTTAACTGTCCAGATAAAAGAAAAGTGACTTTCTGGGCTGAATTATTGTTCCCTTTTAGTTACTAAAAATCTTTGTGAAATGTATTATAATTTTTTCTTTTCACCTGTTTGCAAAATTAGATGTTCTTTGAATGGTATTAGTAATTAAGAATACACACAAATAATTAGCAAAACCTTAGCCCTAAGTCAGATCACTTATTAGAAATATTTCTCCCTAGTTCTTTTTTTAGTGCACCAAAAGAAAAGGAAACGTTATTTGATCCACTTATGTTTGTGTGTGCGTGTGCGTGTGTGTGTGTATATACACACACACACACACACACACAAATATGGTATTAAATGCATTTTTACTTTCTGTAATTTTTTGTATATTTTTGCATACTTTTTATATCTGTATTTTACACATACTTTTTGTATACTTCTTGTTTTATAAATTCATTTTATAAGTTTAGAACTATACATTCTACTTTATAATAATTTCTCATGCCACAATATATGGACATGTTTCCAGGCTACTAAACTATTAAATAGTCTTCTACATTTTTGTTCCTCTTCTTTTTTTTGAGAGATGGCTTATTCAGTGATTTGTAAAGAATTAGGGTTTCCCCCTCCCACTTCTAATAACATTTATTTTCTTATAAGAGTTACCTTGGTTCACTATAAATTTCTGGAAAACATAGTAGGGTTTCGCCAAATTGAAAATATGTATGCACATTATTTTATAACTTTTTTTCACTCGCACTGCATCCTAAACACTTTCCTATCTCCTTAAATGTACTTCTTGGGTTACATATTTCCTGATTTCTTTTTTTTTAAACAGGAGTCCCTTCAATCAATTTCACATGATCATCATGAGTCAAGGTCATCATTAAGAACACTGATAATTGCAATACACTATAGCTATGGTTGCAAGTGACATGTACACAATTGGGATGAGCAACCCCAGGAGATACCCTAAATCTGTTCGGTTTTATTAACTTTATTAATTTAAAAAGTTCTCCAATTTCAAGCTTTTTAATCAGTGGCCTCTCCCTCATGAAAGCAAAAGAAATATAAAATAGTTCTCAATTAATCTAGCATCTGCAAAGTGAGTTATTAACTCAAACAAACTTTTCCCAAGCAATGTTCTCATTCTCTATATCAGTGGTAGTCAACCTGGTCCCTACCGCCCATTAGTGGGCATTCTAGCTTTCATGGTGGGTGGTAGCGGAGCAACCAAAGTATAAATAAAAAGATAGATTTAACTATAGTAAGTTGTTTTATAAAGATTTATTCTGCCAAACTTAGCAAAAATCCGACATAAAGTACTTGGTAAGTAATTATTATTATATGCTTTAACTTGCTGTAACTCTCCTTTATAAATTTTATAAAGTAAAGTTACTTCCCTACTTTATAAATCACCATTACTGTGGAACCAGTGGGCGGTTAGAAAATTTTACTACTAACAGAGATACAAAAGTGGGCGGTAGGTAAAGGTTGACTACCCCTGCTCTATATAATAAGAATAAAAAGAAGGAGGCCCTGGCCAGGTGCTCAGTTGGAGCATCATCGCACTACGCCAAGATTGTGGATTCAATCCCTGGTCAGGACACATGCAAAAATCAGCCAGTGAATACATAAATGAGTGAACAACATATCAATGTTTTTCTCTCTCCCTCTTAAATTAATTTTTTTTAAAAGAATAAAAAGGGGAAGGAGAAAAAGAAGAAGGGAAAGGAAAAGAAGGAGAATTATTTTCCTGTTACTATGACTTGGGTGATTTCAAAACAACCTCTATTTCTGAGTCACTAATGAAAATCTATGTCAACAGTTTAAATGAACTTTTCTTTCTCACACTCAGTATAAAACGCATATCCTTCAACACATCCAAATTTGTGTACGGGTATTTAGAGAAGGTTTGTTCCAACACCTGCAAATTCTCTCCCATCATTCATCAGAAGACATTTTTGCACTGGTCATAGATTCCTCAAGCTCTGTAGCTTAACTGATCAACCGCAATCAAAATTGGAGACCCAAGCAATTCTGTGAAATTAAACATGATTTTTAAAAAAGATATAATCATCTAATAACCTTCCTTACATAATGAGTCAACTTCATTAAGTCTCTTTCAAAAAACAATTTGTTCCACTTTAAAACAGAACAAAACAAAAAAATCTGTTCCATAAAACATTTCAATTGATTAAACAAATGAAGCCAATGTGATCAGGTAGAGAGAGGGTCTATTTACCAGCAGTAACCTTTAACCTTGTCCCTATAAAGTGGACATGACAGTTGTCTGGTTCCCTAAATGGGTATAGGCAAGTAATCTTGTAAAGTTCTCTTTAATTGAAGATACAGAAAAGGTATGGAAACAATCAGCACCATAAACAACAGGCAAAATCTATACCAAATTCATCCAGAACATAAAACTATCTGCCACTCGACAAAGATTGAACAAATTTTCTGAACAAGTGAATGTTCTCAAACAATAACATTTTTCATTCACCAAAAATTCTTTCTCTCCATGGAAACCATCAGAATTACTATATAAAAGATTATTCTACTAAAATGGGTGTGAGCCTGCACAAACACCTGCTAGGGTAAGACTGACAAGTCTTGACCATAAGTATCCAGTTTTGTCAGCATTATAAAATGTTCGAAATACCTTTTCCAAAATAGCCACAAACTTGTTCTGCAGTTTCATGGCCTGCTGTTTCCATTCAATTACATTCGCCCTCCAAATGATTCCCTCTAAAGGTCAAAATCACTCATTAGAAAATAAACACAGCACAGTCAAATACATTTGCCTGAAGCAAACTGGTAATTCAAAGAAATGGTCCCACCTTGATAGGGGCTGAGTCCAGTCCTGACAAATTATTTTTCTGACTTTTAAAAAGTCTTTTCCCTCATCTCTGTGCCCCTGGGTGGGTAGCATAGTATAAGTGTGTGTGTGCAAGTGTGGGTTTAATCTATAAACGGGATCTGGGTGAGATACTCCCTGTCATCTGTGATTCTGTATTGAAATGATTTGTATTTACAATTATCCTAATTATTCTAACTATTTCAAATTATGAGCAAGAGTCAAATTTGATTACTGTTGATTAAAAAATTGCCATGGGAGGCAATGTAATATAATGGTAAGAGATAAGTTTGAAATTAAGAAATGTACATATGACACCTTGTAGAAGACATAAGAAATATGTGGGATATTTTGGATGACACAGTCACTGGAGTCTCAACTGAGTTAGTGAGTGGGTACCAGGGAAGCTAAATACCTTAAAATATGTAGAACAGGCCCACACATGAGTTCCTGCCGTAAATAACAACTGTGAGCGATACTGAAGGATCTGGATTTCAGACCATGTGGCCTCTTATTAGCAGTATGACCTTTAATGACCTGTGGTTAGGTCATTTAATTCTGAGCCTCATGCTCCTCAAAAGAGCTTGGAGCAAATCCTGGTTCTACATTTACAAACTCTGGGCCCTTGTGTGTTCAACTATCGTCTTCAGTTTCCTTATCCAGAAAACTCGGGCAAAAGAAGTTGCAGGATTTTGATGAGCAGTAGCTCAATGCAAGTCAGCTACTGCTATTAACTATGCAGAGGCAGGAATTAATGGTGCTCAATGGGTACTCCCACCACTCCAGGACCACTCAAGACCACATTATAGAAGCTACATACACACTTTCCAAAGCTCAGTCCACTCATCTCAGACTACCACAGACAAGAACAATTAGTTAAAAGCAGTAGGGTCTTTTCATTGGTGATACTGATATTTTAGTAAATTGTCTTTCAAATAAATCTGCAAGCTAGTATTTAGTGGTTTTGTTTTTTATTTAAAAGGAGACATACTAATTGATTGACTATTAAGGCACAGTACAGGTAGGTTTCCAGGTATATATCAAATTTTAATTATAGTAATTGTAATTAATAATCTAGAGAATTAAATGACAAAGCCCAGGTTCCAAACACCAGGTTAAACATGTAAACAAAACAATAACTCAACTACCAGTTTTTTTAAACATCCTCATACCCTCCTAATAAGATTTAATTTTAGAAAGATGATGAAAAACAAACAACAATTGCAGAATACATAGATATTAATAAGAAGTTTAAGCCTCCTTCACCACTCCACCCCACCAAGCATGTTAACATGAATGAAGCTGGCAGAAAAATATCCCACGAGCTGGTGACATTCAAGAGCAGATGAAAAACAGCAGCAACATAGTCCTTTGGCTACAATAAGTGCAGATCCTTAGGAAGCTTAAGACTTTCCACTTAACAGACACCTGGCACATTCCCCATATTCAAGAATAATGAAGTTCCTCATCTACATTAGTGAACGGCCCCATGCTCATCATGGTTAGCTTACAGTTCTTGGATTTTAATGGGGACCAGGAGCTCAGAACCATGACAGTGTTGTATCTATCAAGAGAGAGGTTTACTTGCCTGACCTGTGGTGGTGCAGTGGATAAAGCGTCGACCTGGAAATGCTGAGGTCGCCGGTTCAAAACTCTGGGCTTGCCTGGTCAAGGCACATATGGGAGTTGATGCTTCCAGCTCCTCCCCCACTTCTCTCTCTCTGTTTCTCCTCTCTCTCTCTCTCTCTCCCTCTCCTCTCTAAAATGAATAAATAAAAAATAAAAATAAAAGAGAGAGGCTTACTTAATGATTACATTGTACCTGCCTGAAATAACAGTTAGTTGAAATACCTTGCTTTTAGGAGAAAATATTTAAATAGATGTGATATCTTTAATCAGCACCTTTTTTCACAACTGCTGGCAGGATGGAAACTATATAAACCAAGCTAAATTTTAAAAGGTGACTGGTTTTTCACACAACAGATGTTTAAATTCTAGCTTTACAAAGCCCAAGAGTAAGCCTCCCAGGATTTTGCATGGACATATACTTAGACAGAGAAGTTAATAACAAAGGACATACCATAGGGATTTAGCTCTCAATATTTTTTGAAAATGTGCTAAGTTCTAAATGAATGCTGGTTAAATTCTGGTTATTCCACGCACTGGAATAGTTTCGCTGTTTTTTAAAAATGGGTTAGACTTGTATGTGTTGATATGTAATTATCTCCCATCACTGTGTATGATATGTACATATACAGTGAAAAGACAAAAGCATGGAATAGTGACCGTGTTGTATAGAGAATGTTTGTAATTGCACAGAACATAACGGAAGAATACACAAGAAAACTGAAAGTAACTCAGGAAGGCAAAGGAAGCCTGGAATGAAAGAAAGGCAGGCGTTTCACTTCCTGTACCCTTCTATATTGCTTAGGGAATTTTTAAAACCAGGTGAATATATTTTTTAATTAAAAAGGAAACAATCTTGAAAGTATTTTGTCATTTATTTTTCCTTTTTTAATGATTTTACATGTATTCTATTGATTTTAGAGAGAGAGTAAGAGAGAGAGAAAGGGGAACACCTATCTGTTCCTGTATGTGCCCTGACCGGGGATCAAACCCACAACCTCTGTGCTTCGGAACCATGCTCTAACCAACTGAGCTATCCGGCCAGGGTAAAAAAAGAAATAATTTAACCTTTTTTAAAAGAGTAAAAAAGTAGATGCTCCCTACCTGTCAATTTTCCATTAATACTGAGTCCAACGTATTAAATAGTAAGCATGACCAGTGCAGGTAGATTGTGTTTAACAAAGTGGGAAATTAATCACAGTTCCTTGCTTCTCTACAAAACTTCCTAAATTTCTGTAGATGAGGTACATACTGTCCACAGACGCCTGCAGGAAACAGGCTTCCAAAACGTCTTGAGAAGTCTGGTTTTGTATCCTGGTATAAATAATCCTTAGTGGCTGTAAATTTCTTACTGCCTTTATTGTCGAGCAGGTCGTGCCAAGCGCCTAGCTCTGTATAAAGTAAACAGCACAGAAGGCACTCTGCTGGTTGTCTGAGGTTCTTTACTCCTCCTCCAGATGCCTAAGGAACCAGCAGAACCGGCTCCCATCAACAAATATCAATGTATAGCTTCCTTAACGAATAGAGTCACACTGTGTACTCAGCCGCCACCCACATTATGCCCAGTGCCCCCACCACAGCCACCGCCAGAAAAGCAACTGAGGCATCTGGGTGCACACAGCACAAGCAAATGCCCCCAGCTGGCCTGTTCCCCCACAAAACTCAGGCCAGCCCAGTTGACTGACACGGTATAACAGCTGCCATCTTTCCCAAGAAGGAGAAGACATGGCCAGAGGTACCCCAGGGCTCCTGGACCCCAGTTTAAAGGCAATCAACACCTGAACCTTCCTACACCACATTCCTGATGATCACATGGCTTCGGGAGAATAAAGAAGCTCCTCACTACCTGCACCTAGGCCTGCCTACCATCCCGATCCAGGGAGTATAGAGCTGTGTGATCTTTAGCAAATTGCTTAGCCTCTCTGCTCCTAAATTTCTTCATTTGAAGAATGGTCCTGGAATGCCACTCACCTATGGCTCACAGAGCTGAGCAAGGATAAGGCATGTAGCCTTCGGCATCTAGTCCTTTGTGTCAGCTGATATCACTGCCCGCATCTGTAGGCACTACCTGGCCTCAGCTTCCTGTTTGGTCTAATTCCACTCTAGCTTCTACCCCATATAAAAGTGACCTTAAAAGTAGGAAGGGTGAGCCTGATCAGGTGGTGGTGCAATTGATAGAGCGTCAACCTGGCATGCTGAGGATCCAGGTCTGAAACCCTGAGGGTGCAGGCTCCAACACGAGCTCATTCGGCTTGACCATAGGATCATAGATATGACCCCATAATGGCTGGTTTGAGCCCAAATGTCTCTGGCTTGAGCCCAAGGTGTTTGGCTTGATCAATGGCTCACTGGCTTGGCTGGAGCCCCCATCAAGGCACATATGAGAAGCAATCAATGAATAACTAAAGTGACGCAACTACGAGTGATTTTCTCATCTCTCTCCCTTCCTATTTGTCTGTCTCACACACACACACACAAAAGTGGGGACGGTGAAGTCATCTTGGTTACTTCCAACCTCCTTTTCCCCCAGGGAAAAATGACAATAGTCCCCATTGTTTGTCATTAGAATGAAGTCCAGAAGCCTTGATACAAACCTCTCAAGGTCACACTTCAGCCATCATTAACTAGAGCAGTGGTTCTCAACTTTTCTAATGCCGTGACCCCGCAATACAGTTCCTCATGTTGCAGTGACCCCAAACCAAAAAATAATTTTGGTGGCTACTTCATAACTGTAATTTTGCTACAGTTATGATTCAGAATGTAAATACCTGATATGCATTATGTATTTTCCGATGGCTTTAGGTGACCCCGCCGGGGTCGCGACCCACAGGTTGAGAACCGCTGAACTAGAGGAACTCTGGTCAACCACACCTCTCCCTGGCCTCCCAAATAGGGTAAAGGCCTCTCTGCCAGATGCTCCCAGTACTCCTTTGCTGAACTTTTCACACAAATAGATGCCTAAAAAGGACCATTCTACACCAGAGCATGAAGTCCATTCACCACTACACTGCTGCTCCTGCATGGTGACGACTCAAATAGCTATTAACCAACTGGAAAGGTTGGACCCATCTCCTCAACTTATAGAATCCATACAACCCATACAGTGTTAAAGCAGGGAGACAGGTCAACCTAGCTTTACTGTTATATCACATTAAACTTTTCCAAATTACATGGGGAACCAATGAGATTTTGTAAGATAAACCAAAAGGTTTCCTGGGTTGACCAGTTCCTTCAGTTGACCACATCCTTTAATTTACCAGTTCAGACCAGATGATTCATTCACTTACCACCTAATACTGAGCTTAACAGAAAAGCATGACTCCTGGTTACAGGTTTCATTTTAGAAGCATCTTGTTTACGTATTTGAATGTGAGCCCTGAGTTATTTCTGTATGCACTTTGCTTTCCCTCCCAGACTGAGCAAGCTGCTATTAAAACCCTCTGAGTGGAAGTATGCTGATATCACCCTCCAGGGAATTCAGTTTCTAAGAAAAGCCCATTCATTTTGCACTGGCCAAGATGAAGAGAATAAAGACTTCAAGCAAGTTGGGGTTTAGGGAAATACAACTCAAGGTCTCAATGAATTCCCTCCACCCTTGATTTTTCCAAAGAATGCTGTTTGGGTAGGTTGGAATAATTTAACTTGCAAAATATATGACTGGATAGCCTGACCTATGGTGGCGCAGTGGATAAAGCGTCGACCTGGAAATGCTGAGGTCGCCGGTTCGAAACCCTGGGCTTGCCTGGTCAAGGCACATATGGGAGTTGATGCTTCCTGCTCCTCCCCCCTTCTCTCTCTATCTCTCTCTATCTCCTCTCTCTCTCTCTCTCTCTCCCTCTCCTCTCTAAAATGAATATAAAAAATTTTTTAAAAATTAATTTAAAAAATATATGTGACTGGATAAAAATCCTTTTTATCCTTCAGATCGAAGAGTTCAGAGCCAACCATGTTATTCCTTTAATTTTTTCCCGTTTATTACTATTATTTTTAATTGTGGTAAAATACACTTAACATAAAATTTACTACCTTAACCACTTTTAAGTATATAGTTCAGTGTCATTGAGAACATTCAAATTGTGTAACTATCACCACCATCCATCCCCAGCACTCTTTCACCTTCCCAAAGTGAAACTGTGTACCTACTGAACAATAACTCGCCATTGCCCCCTCACCCTAGCCCCTGGAAACCACCATTCTGCATTCTGTTTCTATAATTTTGACTACTATAGGTAGTTCATATAAGTGGAGCCACACAGTATTTGTCCTTTTGTAACTGGTTTATTTCACTCAGTATAATGTCTTAAAGTCCATCCATGTTGCAGCATTTGTCAGCTCCCTCCTTTTCAAGGCTGACTAATATTCCACTGTTTGTATATACATTTTATCTACACATTTATCCATCAATGAACATTTGAATTGCTCCCACCTCTTGGCTACTGTGACTAATGCTGCTTTGAAAATGAGTGTGCAGATATCTCCTCGAGATTCTGTTTTCCATTTTATTGGATACTCAGAAGTAAAACCACTGGATCATATGGTAATTACTATATATTATTAATTTTTTTTTGTATTTTTCTGAAGCTGGAAACAGGGAGAGACAGTCAGACAGACTCCCGCATGCACCCGACCGGGATCCACCCGGCACGACCACCAGGGGCGACGCTCTGCCTACCAGAGGGCAATGCTCTGCCCCTCCGGGCGTCGCTCTGCCGCGACCAGAGCCACTCTAGCGCCTGGGGCAGAGGCCAAGGAGCCATCCCCAGCGCCTGGGCCATCTTTGCTCCAATGGAGCCTTGGCTGCAGGAGGGGGAGAGATAGACAGAGAGGAAGGAGGGGGTGGGGGTGGAGAAGCAAATGGGCGCTTCTCCTATGTGCCCTGGCCGGGAATCGAACCCGGGTCCCCCACACGCCAGGTCAATGCTCTACCGCTGAGCCAACCGGCCAGGGCCTATATTATTAATTTTTTAAGGGACTACCATACTGTTACCCAAAGAAACTATTATTTTACAGTCCTACCAGGGCATAAGAATTCCAACTTATCCATATCATTGTCAACACTTGTCATTTTCTGGGTTTTCTGATAATAGCCATTCTTATGGCAATCCTTTCTCTTTTTCTAACTTTAAAACTGGTTAATCAAATATGACATTGGGTGGTGGGTATGCAACATAATCAAATGTCAAAATAACCTGATGTTTTCTCTGAACATATGTACCCTGATTGATTAATGTCACCCCCATTAAAACTAATTTAAAAAAACTGGTTAATCAAATTAAATTTTGTCCCACCTACACAGTTGGCTAAGAGTGTTGGTAAATCTGTTCTCATGAATATGCTGAATAATCATCTTCTGAGAGGTAGTTTTAATAAAACAATTAAGCTAAAACAAAAACACTTTGAACACAAAACCATCCTGCATTCAAATTTAAAACCGCCACTTCTGAGATCAAGTACCCTTCCTCTAAATCTCAGTTTCTTCATTTGTGAAACAGAGCTGTGAATACTCAACTCTTAAAGTTGCCAGAGAATTAAGTTGCAAAATTTTATCAATCACTTAGCACATGCCTGGCATCTAATAATCACTAAAAGAATAATAGATGATAAGAAGGCCAGAGATTTCATTATTACTAGAATACTACTAAAAGGTAAGTCACAAAAAGATCTCACAGTTAGCCATTTTATATATGCACGTCCTTTCCAAATTTATTCTGATTAGCTTATTTGATACAATTTATACACATATTCCTCAAACCTCAAAGATGTCACTATAGCCACAATAGCATTTTCTTATATATAAACATAAGTATTCTCTAGAGTAGGAAGGCTGTCAGAAATCAAACAGTAGTAGCATACCACAAAATTGCACCCTTTTTTGCAATTTGAAAAGTGAGTACATGAACTTGTCACATATTTTATACTTAATCTAGATACAGCAAAAAGATGGAGCACATTGTGAGACAAATTGGTTTTCTAGTTCTCTTGATTAATGAATTAAAAGAGTTAATGACAAAGGGCTATCTTCTGAAGTGTGGCTTAGGCTGAATTTATATACCGTGTTAAAACACACACACACACACACACACACACACACACACACACAAGCTTAATCTGTTAACGCCTATCTAGGAATCTTTTACTTTGCACCTTTATCTGGCTTCTCATTTAAATTCACAGAACCTAAGGGAAAGGCTTAGAAATCATTGAAACCAAATTCCTATCAAATAACTGCTTTCACTTAGTTCTCTTTCTACAAATTTACTAACAGATTAGTGTAAAATATAAAATATGTGGGAACCTGAGCAGTTAGAAGAAGATGTATGCATACTTCACATTTAAGCAAATGAAAATGGATTTTAACATAAAAACTAAATCAAAGGGGGGCTAATTCATCATCAAAATACTTAAAGATCCTTTTACATGGGTATGCACCAGGCATTTTTCTAAGTACTCTGCATTTATTAACACTTTTAATCTCTCCAGAAGGATTTTGATTCAGGTTCCATTACTATTATACTGCTTTTTAAATTACTCCTTAAAATCCTGACATATTATTTATAAACCCCGCTGAGAAACATTCATATAAAATAACACGTTAAAACACTAATTATGCTACTGGCTCCAGGTTTCTGGACAGCCTTCCCCTCTCTTGGCTAACATAAACTCACATGAACCTCTTTCTTCCACCCACTCAAGGAAGTGCTCCAAAACAATGGCATGCCCCGATAACAGCATTTGTTTAGATTTATTAGTTCAGATTTAACCAGGAAACTATTTCAATTATTGTTATGTTAAAATGTTTTAAAATTACTTTCTAATTTCAGTGATTATGATATACAGATCTATAAATTTTAAATCTTTCTTTGGTGGTTCAAGATTCAACAAGGTGCCGGATTGGTGGTGGCGCAGTGAGTAAAGTGAGTCAAGTGTCAACCCAGAACATGTGGACACTAGGGTCTCCGTTGGAAAGCCCCAGGTCCGAGATGGCTGGCTGTGAGGGCAAGCTCATCAGCATGGGGTCACTGGCTTGGGGGGAGGGGAATATCATCCACAGGATCTCAAGGCTCACCAACTTGAGTCCAAAAGTCACTGGCATGAAAAGGCCAAGGTTCACTGGCTTAAAAAAGGGGACACTGGTTTGGCTCCAGTCCAGGCATATAAGAGAAGTAATCAATGCACAACCAGAGTGAAAGCAGCCTCCTCTCTCCCTAACTGACTCTCTCACTCTCTCTCTCTTTAAAAAAAAAAAAAAAGATTTAATGAGGTATCTCAGCCAATTTTTTAAAAGACTCTTTAACCAGTCTTAGGAAGGCTATGGTCACATTACGAATATCTATCATCACTGGGTCTCAGTGATCACAGAGGTCAGACAGAGAAACTGGGCTGAAATAAGACTGGTAATAAAACATGCCCTGTAAAATAAATTTCTGAAATTAGCTTCACCACTCTAGAAGAAAAGAATACTATACATTCTCTGAAAAACTGTATGTTTTGAGTACTTGGCACCCTTTTCTATCTCCACCCCCCTCTGTCTTCTCACTAGAATTTGACAATCAAGAACAAACCAACAGGCCCTGGCCAGTTGGCTCAGCAGTGGAGTGTTGGCTGGCGTGTGGAAATCTGGGTTTGATTCCCAGTCAGGGCACACAGGAGAAGTGCCCATCTGCTTCTCCACTCTTCCCCCTCTCCTTCCTCTCTGTCTCTCTCTTCCCTTCCTGCAGCCAGGGCTCCACTGGATAAAAAGTTGGTCTAGGGGGCTGAGGACGGCTCCATTGCCTCTGCGTCAGGCGCTAGAATGGCTCTGGTTGCAACAGAGCAACGCTCCAGATGGGCAGAGCATCATCCCTTGGTGGGCATGCCTGGTGGATCCCGGTTGGGCGCATGCGGGTGTCTGTCTGATTGCCTCCCTGCTTTCAATTTCGGAAAAATACCGAGAAAAAAACCCCAAACAAACAAAATAAACAAACCAATAAGTGTCAGTGCTAAGAAACAGGAAACCTTGTCCGTCACTGTCCTTACTTTTCCTCCTTCATTGGTTTTTGAAATCTGAATCCTATTACTAGAGGCAGCCACAATAAACCCTAGCATTCCCACCCATGAACTAAGTCAGATTCAAAGTTATTTAATAGCCAGAATCTCTGAATCTCAGAACTCCAACCTCTGAGAAAGAACCACGGTCACCACACAGCTTCAGTAGCAGAGCCGGGACTAGAAGGCAGATGTCTCGAATCCAGTTCTAGGGTTCTTACCCTTGCCAACATTTCACCTGCTGCCCTGGTCCTGAAACATGGCTCAAGACAGCCAGATTTGTGGTGGCTTGTGAATTCTGACAATTTATCTAGAGAGTTAAATTATATAAACGCACTTGCTCGTGACGTTTCCCTGGCCCCCTTGCATTTTTAATTTCATTAATCATCTTAATGACCTTTACAACAGTTTTCTTTTCACCAAGATCCAGCATTAAATCACGTACTACTTTTAACTCTGCTGTCTCTGTAGTGTTCTTTAAACTGAAAGTTCTTCAACTTTTGTCCTTCATATCATTGATATTTTTGAAGAATACATGCTAGTTATTTTAGAGAGTATCCTTTCATTTGGGTTTCTGATGTTTCTTCATTAGATTCAGATGTCCCATTCTTGATTGGGCACAACATACAGAGGCTCATGACAACCCTGCCCCCTATTGTGACGTTAATTTTGACCCCTTGTTTAAGGTGTTGTCTGGGTTCCCCCCTGAATTGTTACTTTTTTCTCTCTTTTATTATTAAATATTAAATTTGGGGGGAGAGTAGTAACACACTGACTTCAGAAACTGACTCATGCATTTGATCGGTGACTATCTCCATGCTGAGCACCTGCTACCTACCAAGCATTATGGTGGCACTGGAGATACTCCAGTGGATACAGACATATCCCTGCCTTCAGGGAGTTTACATTCTAGTTAGGAAAACAGGCAATGAGCAAGTTAAAAAATGAAGCAAATACTGTGTGATCTGCTGATAAGTGCTTCCAAGAAAATAAAGCAGAGACAGGCACAATGTTGTATTACATACAAAAGCACCTTGTCACATTTTTAATTATCCCAGGCAGAACACTTAATAAAACATGCCTGATTTTTCCTGCTTCTCTGCATTGAGAAAATGAATTTGCAGAGATAATTCCACATGATTCACACACAGACTAAAGAAAAATTAGCAAGCATTTCTTGAGCTAAAACAGCTTGTAAATAAACAAAATGAATACGTGAACACCCACAGGCAAGTAGTGCAGAATTCCACCTCCATAAAGAGACTGACTCATGCTTCTACTCCATTCAACAAGTCACCTGAAAGTCCTTTTAAGGTGCTCTGTCTTGGGTCTGGTGTGGGAGGAGTTTAGAAAAAAGTATAAGTAAGGAACCCTACTTCTAAAGGTTAGACAATATGATGAGATGTTAAAATACATGGTGTCATTAAAACCCTAATAAAAAAATCTTAGGACAGCGTTTTAGATAATTAGACATAATTACATAAACAATTACAATTTAAGTATGGGTATTTAACAAAATTTAAATCACATATCTTGCTTTTATCATTTTTGATGAATGTATGTTTGCTGGGGGATGAAAGGACTTGGGGTTTTTAGTTGCTTTGAACAGAAGGCTTCCTATGTAGACAGACTGTGTCTTCACTATGTGCTGTATTTGCAATTTAGAAATGCCTGGCATGGGCCTTCCCTCCTCCCTGAGAACACAACCCGTGTGCTCAAGTCCCTGACTGCTCTTCCACAAACTCCTTCCTCCCTCAGGGGCCCATCACCTGACAAGATACCAATCTGTGGCTACGACTGGTCAGAACCACTTAGCTGGGTAATCATCTCTACTGTCTATAAAAAGATGACTCTTGAATTTCCACCTTCAGCCTCTCCCCACGCAAAGATGATTGACAAATGAGGAAAGAAAAAGAAAACACCCGAACATCAAGAGAAGTGGGGAGGGAAAGTGACAGTGCAGGCCCGGGCTCACCCCGAGCCGAGCTCCTGAGGGTGGGGAAGGTCCAGGGCCCACTGAGGCCAGTCCTCTCTGCCCCGCTGAGGGAAGGAAGCAAACTCACTGCACACCAACCCCGCCCCGGCCTTTTCTATCCAGAAGGTTTGCTCCTTTAGGCGTGCTAACAAAGGAACAATTAGCTGCCGGTATTTCACAATTATTTTCCTAATGAGGTCTTTAAATTCACTAAAATTTTAGGGTTTTGCCATTTGATGCTGGGCAGATACAAAATTGTGTCACATGAAACTATTCAGGCAAGGAAAAAAAAGAAGAAACACCTTGCCTTTCAATCTCTAGATTAAGTTTAAATGCATTTAGGTAAATGTTCTCAAGACCTCACAGGCTCTTTTCTAAGAAAGTAAAAATAGGCAAATTTATAAGCTTACATCACCTTTTCAATTTTTTAAAAAGTCCTAAAAGTGGATTGATTTGTCATGGGTCATAAAATGAACTTATCATCCAAATAAGATTCTCAGCACAAATCAATTTCTCCCATGCACACAGAAAGATCCAGTTAAAGGCAACCTGAAGTAAAGTGAAGTAAAATATCAATACGAAACCATGACCAATAAAAAAAATGGCTGCTAGGGAAAATTCCTGAAACTGTCACAGAATCACGGGAGAGAACAAGCACCCGCAGCCCCACCCAGCGTGGGGAGTGCCACCACCTTACTGAAAATGAAAATCCCGTATTCCTCCAAGAGGTGTGAGCTCCATCTCTAACGTCCGCAGAAAGCTCAGCCCTCCGAGTGAAAGTTCTACATGCTCATCTCTGTCACTGGGAGGAAAATGATTAGTTACTGCCCGAGCTAGAGAGGGGAAATGAACTTGCAGGCTTGTGTGAAAACAACAAAATGCTGTTTTCCCAGAACAGTTCATTAAGAACATGTTGTCCTAAGTGCAGTCAAGTGAAACGTTCCTTCCTGGTTCCCAGCTCTCGGAGGAGGAAAGAACAGTGCTGCAGGCTTGGCCTCCGATGACCCAAACCTGGGGGTCGCCTTGCATGTGCACACACTGCTTCCACAGTCACCATCGCTCTGACAGCCTGGAGTAACCGAAGCCTCAGAGACTTGGGAGAACAGGGGTTGTCAAGATAAGCTGACCATGTCACCGCATATATTTCACCGAACAGCTTATAAAGATAGTACAGCTTTTGTAAACAGAAAGAAGGCCAAGGAAGCTGAGTAACTTAAACAGACCGTATGCCATTTTTTGCTATACATCATCTCATGTTCCTGGGAACCCAGAAGCAAGTTCTGTCTGCTCTGATTAGAGAAGACCCTCAATAAGATGGCCTATAAAAACAGTGACCATATTTCTCGTCTGAAAATTTAGACATAAGCTGGTAAATAGAAATACATATCTGGAATCCACTGGGCAGAATATTTGAAACCAAGGACCGGCTCACAAAATCTAAGGTGTGTCATACCCTGCCTGCCTACCATGATTCCCAGGACCCACCTCTAGAGATCTGACTCAGCAAATCTGGGTGGTGCCTGAGAATCTATATTTTAACAAGCACCCCAAGGATATTCTTATGCTCAGGCAAGTTTGGGGAACGTTGCCTTGGACAAATTATATTCTCTGACACTTAGTTCTCTTTAAATCCCATTTAGCAATAGCATCAATTAAGTTAGCTCTTAAATGTTAACGATAATGCATATTTGTTTTCTCCTAATCCATCAAATAATAATACAATTTTGGTAACACCTATTTAAAGAAAGGTTAAGTAGCTTGTGCAAGGTTACACAACTAGCGAGTGCTGGTGATTCAAATAGAGGTGTGGCTACAAGAGCTACATTACTACCATTATGTATACAGCCTCCACTTTCACAAGCAGAGAGCCTGTTCATTTTTTACAAGTGATGGCAATAGATTTATTCTCAAAAGTTAGTAAGTTTAGGAACACATCTGCATTATCAGTCCTTTCAAATTACTGGCTATTCAAAGACCCAGAAATCCAACAATATCTCTAACAAAAGGTTTTTATCCACTGCTGCCCTCAAATTTCTGCTTTTAAGTTGTTTTGATCCTAGCCTACCTTTCCCCAGAAAGGAAAAAAGATGTCAGCAAAATTCAACGGCCCCTCCCAGAAAAACAAGTAGTTTAGAGGAATTACAATGTGATATAATTTAGCTCCCTAATCTGAACAATATAACATATGGATGTCTAGGTTTTTATACCCATTTATAAAACAAAAAAGATGTGATTTTAAACATTTTCATAGCTGTTCTTTTTTTTTTTTTTTTTTGACAGAGTCCGAGAGAGAAACAATTAGGGACAGACAGGAAGGAAGAGAGATGAGAAGCATCAATTCTTCATTGCAGCACTTTAGTTGTTCATTGATTGCTTTCTCCTATGTGCTTTGACTAGGGGACTACAGTAGAGTGAGTGATCCCTTGCTCAAGCCAGTGACCTTGGGCTTCAAGCCAGCAACTTTTGGGCTCAAGCTAGCGACCATGGGGTCACGTCTATGATCCCATACTCAAGCCAGGAACCCCACACCCAAGCTGGTGAGCCCGTGCTCAAACCAGATGAGCCCGCGCTCAAGCCGGTAACCTCGGGGTTTCGAACCTGGCTGGCTCCTCCGCATCCCAGTCCGACGCTCTATCCACTGTGCCACAGCCTGGTCAGGCATAGCTGCTCTTTTCTAACACTGAATTTTTTAAAAAGAAAAAAATCATCAAACTTTTTCATTCATTCTGCCTACATTTTTAAAAAAAGACTTGATATGGCAAATGAACAGTAGTACCCCTGTGCCCTACCTCTTCTAGCCTCACCTTAAAAGTCAATCAAGTTTGAAAAGGATACAAAAAAAGAACTAGAACAAAACTCACAATTCATTCCACGAGTACTGGGGGCCTATGTGCCAGGCACTGTTTTAGGAGCTACAAAAGCCACAGGAAAAAAGCAGGTAAAAATCCATACCTCAAAGAGCTCACACTTTCTTAAAAGGACATATATTCTAAACAAATAAGAAAACAAGCACTTTGTCAGATGGTGGTTGGTGCTGCAGAGTAGAAGAGCAGAGAGGGCAGAACTGATGTAACTGAGGGGGGCCTAAGTCTCCCTGCTAAGGGCCATTCGAGCAGAGGCCTGCGGGAGAGGGGGAGCAGCCATACAGTATGTAGGGGGAACGCACCTCCAAAGAGGAAGGGGACACGCCCCCATCCCCACCCAAACCACAATCCCTCCAAATTTTCTAGCAGCCCCGATGGTACTGCCTTTCTCTCAGAAGCTCAGGACAGGACCTGAGTGATCTTTCCATTTCCCCTTAGCATCCATCTCCCCATCCAGTCAGTCAGGCATCCTGCAGACTGCACCCCCTACATGTCCACCTCCATTCCCCACCTGGGCGACAGAAGGCCTTGCCATCCCAAACCTGGATGACTGCAGAAGCCTCCAAACTGGTCTCCCATATCCTTCATGCTCCCCCTATCCAAAACTATCCTCCACTAAGACGCTAGAGCAGGGGTCTCAAACTCGAGGCCCGCTGAACAATTTTGTGCGGCCCGCAGACTAATCCACGAAGTTCAAAATATTTTGGATAAAATTAAGTAAGCCTAGGGGCCTACTTGTATTTTTCATTTCTCTAGCATCCTAGCTAGATATTAGCTTAGTTAACAGCAGTTGTGATGCGAACTACAGTTTCTGGTCGTTTTGTGACACTGAGTAAACTGCATGTACGATTGTGCTTGTCGTACTGATTTTTTTTTGTTTTCAACTGCAGTGAGAAAAGTGTTGCGTAACAGTTGCCTTTTGTAGACCTAGTGCGGCCCGCCAAATGGCTGTGATCTTGCTCTGCAGCCCACATGCTGAGTTGAGTTTGAGACCCCTGCGCTAGAGTGACCATTCAAAATCACACGTGTAATCATATCATGGCATGGCCTTTCCCTAAATAACTCAATGCTTCCCATTGGAATAAAATCTGGATCATCAATGTCCAGGCCACCAGCCCTTGCCCACCTCTCTAAATCATTCACGTTCCTCTGTCCCCAAAGCTCATTAGCCTCAAAGCTACCTTGCCTTCTTTCCCCTTCTCTGATGGGTCCAGCCCCTTTCTGCCAGGGGATCTTTGCTTGTGTGATCCTTCTGCCTGGAGAAACACCTTCCCCATCCACCCTGGCATGCTCTCTCTCTTCTCCTTCACACCTCCAAGATGACTGTCCTGATCTCCTCATCACATGCGATCCTACATCACACACTGTTTATACACTGTATTTCTCCAAGCACTGTCACAGCTATAATGATATCATCACTTCTTCAACTGAATGTCTGCCCTGCTCCAATAAACTAATCTCCATGATGGTAAGGACCACATCAGCTATACTCATTTTGCCTTAAAATGAGCAGAATTCAACAAATGTTAATTATTTTTCAAGTGAGAGGTGGGTAGATAGACTCCTGCATGCATCCCAATTAAGATCTGTGAGAAACTGCAAGCTGACAGGGTCCTTGCAGTTTAGATGTGTGGGGGACAGGTGTGGGGGACTGGCAGTAAGCTGACAGGGTCCTTGCTGCCCATCCCCCCACCTCACTTGTTTGAGTAAGTTGCTAAAGGCTAAGCTGTTCTCTACAACCTCTGATTGTTTAAATTGCTAGAGGCAATTTACATACCCTTTCTCTCATCCTTTGTTCTGATGTTGGTTGATCTCAGTTATGCATGGTGGGGAGTTCCTGCTTATACCTTAAGAGGATTCCTGTTTATGCCTCAGATATGTGACTTTGGAGACTTCCCTATTTGCATATGGCTCTGCGCTATATAATAAAGCAGACCAGGGGGCTTGGCTTTGCTCTGGCTTGCTATCAGCTTGCAGAGACCTTCCGATCCCATACTTCTTTTCTCTGAGTTTATTTCTTCATTCCGCACTGTTCTCACTCAGGACCTGGACAATTATTAGCCGCACTGGTCCGTGGCAAGAGTCCACCTTGCAACCCCATATGGGGCTGATGCTCGAATCAACCAAGCTATCCTCAGCAACTAGGGCCAACACTCAAACCAATCGCGCCACTGGCTGTGCTGTGGGAGAAGAGAGAAAGAGAAGGGAGAGAGGGAGGAGAAGAGAAGCAGATGGCTGCTTCTCATGTTCGCCCTGATTGGGGATTGAACCTAGGATGTCCACACACCAGGCCAACACTCTATCCACTGAGCCAACTGGCCAAGGCTAAATTCAATAAATATTTGGGAAGAAATTAAGCCTTCCTTTTCATGCTTCCTCTCTCCTGAGGATAAAATATAGCTGTGTTTTTCCACTGCACTGTACCTAATACATTTCTTTTCTAATAACAGAAGTTAGGAACTGTGAGAAAGCTATGGTGAGGCCCTGGCAGTAAGGATAGCTCAGCTGGTCTGAGCATCAGCCTCAGGCACTGAGGATAGCTCAGTTGATTCAAGCATCCACCCCACCCCAGATGCAGGTAGCTGGGTGGATCCTGGTCAGGGCACATGTGGGAGCCTGTCTTACTATCTACCCTCCTCTTACTTAAAAAAAAAAAAAGAAGAAGAAGAAGAAAGAAAAAGCTATGTTGAAATCATGAGGTCTCAAATTGAAAAACTCCAGGTTGATCTATTTAGACCATATTTGTCATTAGTTTTATTCTCTGTTAAAGAATCCTCTCCTAAAGGGCATCCCTGTAAGCAGAGCTGTCCACTCCTGAGACCCCACAAGTCAGCCACTGACACCCCTCTAGGGGCAAATTCACGTGATGCAAAGGAACAGAAAGCAGGGGAGGAAAGAGTGGTCTGCTGGTCCACAGTCACCAGAATTTATTTTAATGAAAACTAATGGGAGCACTCCCTCTGTGATAGGAAGTCAAAGGACAGTGCTGCAAGCCCTCACGTACCACGCAGTGTACATGCTAATGGGTCCCCCTACTTACCAGGAGGGTGCCAGACACTGAGTGCTTTACTCACTTAACTGAACTGAGTCTTTACAACCACCCCATGATCCAGGTGACTTGATCCCCATCTACCAGGAGGGGAAGGAGAAGTCACTTGCTTATATTCACAGAGCTAATACGTGCTGTGACCCAGGAATCAGAAGCAGCTCTGTTGGGCTCCAAAACCTCTGCAAAGCATGTCAGTTAGGAACCAGTGTTCTGGTACCCAAGGTACCATTACCCAAAGTGCTGGTACTGAGTGCAAATCTCTCAGCTGCTTTAGTCCAAGCTCCCCGGATTAAAGGCCGAGAGAGAGAAAGTAACTGCAATAAAATCACATAGCCTGTTGGTCCGAGGTCCCACAACAGGTCCATCCCTGTCAGACTGTCCTTCTGACAGTTAGCACCTCCCCTCACAGAAAGTCCCCAATACCCTCAGAATAAATGCCCCAAGTCAAGCTTGCCTAAGGAACCCTGCAATGTTACAAAAATCCTAAAGTCCCCTTTAGAGTTGAACAAAAGCAAAATAGGACTTTATTACTCTCTTTTCTTGCAGCTGCCACTGGTTTGAATTCACACAAGTAGCTCTTTGTGTCTGCATTGCCATGTAGCTCTTCTCTAAGTGACAGAGGCCCAGGAACATCAAGGCCTGGGCCTAGGCCACCCGGAGCCGAGCCGAACCAGCTAGAAAGCAGGCAGCCCTGACACTCTTTTATCTGACGCTGCTCACTCTGAAGTAGCAATAAACATGACTCTACATGTACAATCACGCTTCTTCTGCACAAGAGCAAGTAGAACAAGGCCTGAGCATTTGGACATATCCCTAGACTAGACCCTGATTTTTATGATCCCTGTGCCAAATCCTATCACCTGCATGCATGCAGGTCAATTTACTGTGGAATCCAACCACCTCTCACCCTCCCCAAATTAGCCAGCTCACAGCCAACAGTCTGCTATAACATTAATTACCACTTACAGCCACCACCAGCCTGCCAGGTGGCATGTGCTTGGTGCTTGGGAGCTCTTTTGGAGAAGCAGCCCCAAATGGCCTCATGCCATCCTCAGGAGCTTCAAACCCCGATACACTAACAACCCAGAGTGGCAACTCTAGGGCAATTTCTGTTCTAACCTAGGCTTCCCTGGTTATGGTGAGCCCCAGCTCAGCCTGACACAGGGAGATGCCCGCTTCCCCTCAACAGCAGATCCAAGAGGGACGACTCGCAGAGAGGGTGCCCTCACCCCATCCCATCAGCCCAGCCACACAGCCAGAGCTGCCACCCATCTCTGGCTTTAGGCAACGTATGGGTTTCCCAACAGTGTTGTGCAACAGCAATGCTCTATTTAAAATACAGTCACTCATTCTATGAGATTTTCTTTTTCAGTAAAAGAATGAAAGGAGAACATAAGAGTACCACAAACATTTAAAGAGCTCAACAATCTAAGAATATGAATGATTTGCCACTTTGCTGCCCATACCTGAGGACTGAGAGGTAGAAGATAGAACTCTGAAGGGTCCCCACTGTCCCTGAGGCACAGCACCAGGGACATCTTGCCCTAGTGGAACCCCAGAGCTGCGACCTGGGCAAGTTACTAAACTTAAGTACTACTGCTCATTTTCCTCGTCAACTGACTGGAGTTAACATCTCTCTTGAAGAAAAGGAACTCATCTTCTAACATAATGACTGGCACACACTAAGCCATAAGTTAGCACTCACTTCCATCTTCAACGCTTTAATTGTTCCCTTTCATTTTTGTATGACTTCATTAGGTAAAGACATTCTCTGTATAGAACATCTTTAATGCTTCTTGAGACCTTCCTTTGTTTAGTACCAAGTGCTTCTTTTCTTTTATTAATGTCTCAAACTGTCAAAATGAACAACCCATTATACACTCTTATTCTGGCAATTCAGTATATTTTCCCTAAGGACATGTGTGGAAAAGACATCAAGATATGCGTCCAAGAGTGGTCACAACAGCATTGTTTGTGTCCTTCAACAAAAATAATGCCTGCTAATTAAACTTCTATTATAGTACTTAAAACGAAAGAGGTATTTAGTAGGTGCTAATACAAGGAAAGAGCTTTAAGAGATAAGTTTATAAAGGATGATCAAACATGAATATAAAATGTTTTAGTTTTGAATATAAATTTAAAAAATTAAATATATAAAAGCTTTGGTGCCAAATAGTTTACCAGTGGGAAGATAAAGAAAGGAAAAAGAATGGGAGGATGTGGTAGGCAAAATAATGGCCCATGTCCACACCCTACCCCCATACCTGTGAATATATTAGCTCGCATGACAACAGGGGCTTTGAAAATGTGATGAAATTAAGGGTAGTGAGCCTGACCTGTGGTGGCACAGCGGATAAAACGTCGACCTGGAAATGCTGAGGTCGCCGGTTCGAAACCCTGGGCTTGCCTGGTCAAGGCACATATGGGAGTTGATGCTTCCAGCTCCTCCCCCCTTCTCTCTCTCTGTCTCTCTTCTCTCTCTCTCTGTCTCTCTCTCTCTCTGTCTCTCTCTCTCCCTCTCTCTTTCTCCTCTCTAAAATGAATAAATAAAATAAAAATCCGGCTTTAAAAAAAAAAAAATTAAGGGTAGTGAATATATGCTACATCCCCCCAACACATACAATGGACTATTACTCAGCAATAAAAAGAATGAAATATTGCCACTGTGACAATATGGATGCATCTAGAGCAGTGGTTCTCAACCTTTCTAATGCCGTGACCCCGCAATACAGTTTCACATGTTGGGGTGACCCCGAACCAAAAAATAATTTGGTGGCTACTTCATAACTGTAATTTTGCTACAGTTATGATTCGGAATGTAAATACCTGATATGCATTATGCATTTTCCGATGGCTTTAGGCGACCCCGCCGGGACCCACAGGTGAGAACTGCTGATCTAGAGGGTGTTACTATGCTAAGTGAAATAAGTCAGGCAGAGAAAGATGGATACCATGTAGCTTCACTTCTATGTAGAATCTAAAAACAAACAAATAAAACAAAACACTCACAGACTCATAGAAACACAGACCAAAGGAATGGATACCAGAAGAGAGGGGGTGGGGAATGGTGAAAAAGGAAAGAGGAATACAGTCAATAATGTTGTAATAAGTTTACATATAAGTTGACAGATGATTACTAGAATTAGTGAGGTGATCACATTGTAAGGTATAAAAATGTTGAATTATGCCTGACCCGTGGTGGCGCAGTGGATAAAAGTGGTGACCTGGAAATGCTGAGGTCGCCAGTTCAAAACCCTGGGCTTGCCTGGTCAAGGCACATATGGGAGTTGATGCTTCCAGCTCCTCCCCCTTCTCTCTCTCTGTTTCTCCTCTCTCTTGCTCTGTCTCTCCCTCTCCTCTTTAAAAAAAAAAAATGAATAAAAAAAATACATAAAAATGTTGAATTACTATATTATATACCTGAAACTAATATAACCAATGTAAGATTGCATACCAACTATACTTAAATTTTTAAATGTTTTAAATAAGTTAATTAAGAATATTGAGATGGGAAGAGTATCCTGAACTATCCAGGTAGGCCCAATCTAATCACACAGATCCTTCCAATCAGAGACCCTTTCCGGGATTTGACTACTGAAAAAAGTCAGAGAGAAGATGGAGGAAGAATCCACGACCCAAAGAATACTGGAAGCCTCTGGAAGCCAGAAAAGGCCTAAAGTCTCAAACTTATTGATTTTAACCCAGGGTGACCTGTATTGGGTTCTGATTCACAAAAACATGAGATAAAGTTGTGTTGTTTCACAGCACTAACACTGTGGTTACATATTAATTACAGCAGCAATAGAAATTAATACAGAAGAGAAAAGGGGGTAAATTACTTATAATTTTATATCTTTCCAGGTAGTGTGAATATTTACTATGTGGATATTGCTTCTTTTTTTTTTCTTTTTTAACAGAGACAGAGAGAGAGTCAGAGTGAGGGATAGACAGGGACAGACAGACAGGAACGGAGAGATGAGAAGCATCAATCATTAGTTTTTCATTGCGCATTGCGACACCTTAGTTGTTCATTGATTGCTTTCTCATATGTGTCTTGACCACGGGCCTTCAGCAGACCGAGTAACCCCTTGCTTGAGCCAGCGACCTTGGGTCCAAGCTGGTGAATTTTTGCTCAAACCAGATGAGCTCATGCTCAAGCTGGCAACCTCCGGGTCTCGAACCTGGGTCTTCCGCATCCCAGTCCGACTCTCTATCCACTGCGCCACCGCCTGGTCAGGTGGATATTGCTTTTATTTTAACTTTCATTTAGTTGAAAAGAAAAGGAAGAAATACTTTGCCCAGTTTCTCTGTCATAATTCCCTGACTACAAAAGCTTTCACATATCGCTTGGCTCCTTCTGCCTGAAGAATCCAGGCTTTCCCTCTTCCACAGAGAACGAAATTCTCCTTACACATAATGGCACAACGCAAGTGTCATCTCCTAGGTAAGGGCTTCCTCCTGAGGGGTCTCCCATGTAGCTAAATTTAAGGGAGCTATGCATAGCTTGGTCCACCTGCTGTATAGTAAACTCTCTGAAAACAGGTTGAGGCTCATTTGCCTGTGCAAACTCAACACCTCATAATAGGCATGACATGTGATTAATAATTAGTGTTTGCTCAACTGAAATGACTGCTAGAAAGCATTAAATCCAAACCAATCAGTAAACACCAGTTTTAAATTAACAAGAAGTCTTCTGTTGTGAAAAGACTGTTATCTCATATGCATTATCCAGATATCTGTTCCATAAAGTTAGAAATTATATCCTTCAACCCCACAAATCACAGCCAAGAGTTCAACATTTAAATCTTCTTTCACAATCAAATGTTTACTTTGACTTATAAAGAATGTTGACTATCAAGAAACACTCCTTTAGAGCTCTAGGGCTTCAAATTTCCAATATGAATCTTCCAATTCCTGCTATAAACATTCGACTACTTGCAGTGGTGTTGAAATTATCCCTCCCTCCTTCTACCAAATCAAATATGTTGGTTTCCCAGTAGGACATTTTATAATTCATTGGTGGGGTGGGGGAAGGAGTAGAATGATAATCCAGTTGTTACAGTTGAGATTTAAAACAATCCAAAAACTCAAATCTGTTCTATTAATGGCTCATGTTATGGCAAAGGAGTCAGGAGAGGGATAGAGTGATAGTTCATTAAATGTTCACAGGCTAAAGACTGTATCCACTAAAGCTACAGCCAGAAGTGTTTCTTTAGCTCTCCCAGTGGCACACTGTTTAACAAATGTGAGAGCATCCAGCTCTAAGGCAATGGTTATTTCCATTAGTCAATTAGAGGCCAAAGTACTAGAGAGGCCACACTTGTGTGTCTGAATGAGCCGTCTTGTATAACTAATGACCTCACAAATCCTTACCCAATCATAGACAAGTGGTGGACATGCCTATGCCAAAGCCCATAGTTAATGTCTGTTTGGTGCTAGTGGTATTGTTTTCATGTTAAAATCAGATTTCTTGGGGTATAATTTATATGCAGTAACCCATTCTTTTAAATGTACAGTTCTAAGAATTTTGACCAATACATACAGTCGTGTAATCAACTCGACAGTCAAGATACAGAACATTTTGTTCAATCCAAAAGTTCCTTTTGTTGTTGTAAGACAGTCTTCTCCCCTATTCCCAGCCTGACACTGATCTGTTTCCTGACCCTGTACTTTAGCCTTTTCCAGGATGTCATATAAATGTAATTATATACAGTGAGTACCCTTTTGAGTCACACAGGATGTACCGTTTTCAGTTTGGCTTCTTTCACATAATATAATGCATTTGGGATACATCCAAATAGTTGTGTTTGTCCTTTATTTTTGCTGAGTAATATTCCAGTGATAGATATATTAGTTTGTTTATCCATTCACTTACTGAAGGACATTTCAGTTTTTCCAGTTACAGGTAATTATGATTAAAGCTGTTAGAAATATTAGTCTACAGGTTTTTGTGTGAATAGAGATTTTTCTATCTCTTGGGTAAATATCTAGCTGGAAAATATCTGGCTTGTATGGCAAGTATATCTTTAACTTGGTAAGAAACTACCTGTTTTCTGAAGTGGCTATAACCTTTTACCTTCCCACCAGCAATGCAAGAGAGTTCCCATTGCTCTATATCTTTGCCAGGACTTGGTATTATCCATTTTTGTCTCATTTGCCTGTTTTTTAGCCATCTTAATAGATATATAGTGGTATCTCATGTGTTTTTCTTTTAACTATTGATTTTGAAATAACTTTAGACCCACATAGAAGTTGTAAAATATCCTTTCCCCAAGACCCCCCTTTTTCTTATATAACCACAATACAATTATCAAAAGCAGGAACCTGACATTGTACAATACTATAAACTACAGACCTTGGTCAGATTTCATTAGTTTTTACATGTACTCTTGCCTTTTTTTGCATATAGTTCTATAAAATTTATCACATGTATAGATTAATATAAACACTACCATAATCAAAATATAGATCTGTTTAATCAAAGCACATTATATTTTGAAAAGATTTTTCTGGTTTTACAAACATCATCAGCTGAAAGGGATGTAGTAAATGATGATTTTCTTCTCTTCTTTTCCCTTGATCTATTCTCAGGTTGCTATATGCAAACCATTGTTGACAGAGAAGTTCACTTGTCAGGACGGGTATCCTATTCATTCTCTCTTTATCATATGCCAAGCCCAGTGTAAGCTACATGGATAAAACGGTTACCATAGTAGTTCCTTCCTTTAAAAGAATTTAGAGTGAGAGATATTCACATATACACACAGCTACACATTGTGACAAGTACTATAACAAAAAGTAAAAGATGCACTAAAAGATTAAAACACTATCTGGAGCCCTGGCCGGTTGGCTCAGCGGTAGAGCATCGGCCTAGCGTGCAGAGGACCCGGGTTCGATTCCCGGCCAGGGCACACAGGAGAGGCGCCCATTTGCTTCTCCACCCCTCCGCCGCGCTTTCCTCTCTGTCTCTCTCGTCCCCTCCCGCAGCCAAGGCTCCATTGGAGCGAGGATGGCCCGGGCGCTGGGGATGGCTCTGTGGCCTCTGCCCCAGGCGCTAGAGTGGCTCTGGTTGCAACATGGCGACGCCCAGGATGGGCAGAGCATCGCCCCCTGGTGGGCAGAGCGTCGCCCCTGGTGGGCGTGCCGGGTGGATCCCGGTCGGGCGCATGCGGGTCTGTCTGACTGTCTCTCCCTGTTTCCAGCTTCAGAAAAATGAAAAAAAAAACAAACAAACAAACAAAAAACACTATCTGGTGTAGACTGGGAGGCCCTAGGAAACTAGCCCTCATCCTTAGACTCAGTATTTGTGGCCTTCCCACAGGAACAGGGTGTCCAAGTATCTCAGCCATTGAGTATTTGCCAAAAACGGAGCTGAGGGAGATCAGCAGCTCAAAAAGAAGTTAGCATTTTCAATGGTTGCTGAGGGAGTCAGCTACGAAATCAGTACAAAATGAGAGAAAAAACTTCCAGAAAACAGCTAGTTTGCTATACATGCTTTTGCCTTGTTCCAGAGAGATCCTAATCTTTCCTAAACTGTAACATAAACTCCTCTGTGAATGAAGCAATGACTGAAATGAAGGTCAGTGAAAGCTGGTTACAATCCTGAAAGGCCTCCTGAGCTAGCTGCTAGGGAAGCTCCCCAAGCTGGCTAAATAACTGATAAAAAAAAAAAAATGCTGCTCTTGGCATTCTGCACTAGAAATTGTGCAGAATCTTGGCTCTTGAGCCTCTTGCACATAGTAATTGTTTACATTTAGTGGTTAGCAAATGTAGAAACTCCATTCAAAACACTGATTCTTTTGCAATGTTAAAGTATCAGAAAATTATTCCACCCATGTTTCCAAAATCACTAGCTGTTGCAAAAAATCACTACATAGCTTTTCACCAAGGCTTTCTCTTGACCAGCATCTTGACCCTTTTCACCCTGCAGCAGACCGGGGTGATATAGAAACATAAAAGTAAACTCCCTAAAAAGAAGAGGAGAGGGCACGGCAGCCATCCACACACCACAGTAGCCACCCTATTGCAACAAGTAGCAAGTTTCAGGTGAGGACCTGAAATATATTAAAACACTAATAGAAACAACCTTCCATCTTCCATCAGTCTCACAATTCTTTTTGTTATGCCCATATATGGCTTTAAAATGTTACTATTATAATGTCAGTTGCTAAAATCACTGCGCTCCTCAGATGCAAGGTACTAAGCAGGGGCAGGTCCCCAGTCCCACAAGTTCAAGTTACACTTAATTGCTTCTACTCTGTGGTTAAACTTATTCTTAGGTATTTTATTCTTTTTGATACAATTATAAATGGATTGTTTCTTAATTTGTCTCTCTGTTCTTTATTAGTGTATAAAATGCAACAAATTTCTATATATTAATTTTGTATTCATCAACTTTACTGAATTCATTTATTCTAAAGATGTTCTGGTGGAGTCTTTTTCAATTTCCCACTGTAGTATCATGACATCGGCAGCAAGTAACAGTTTTACTTCTTCCTTTCCAATTTAGATGCCTTTTATTTATTTTTCTTGTCTGATTACTATGTCTAGGACTTCCAATACTGTACTATTTAGAATAAGAGTGGTAACTGGCATCCTTGTCACCATGAAGTATCATATAGTTGTTATTTGTCATATATAGCCTTGATTATGTTGACATATGTTCCCCCTATGCACCATGAGTATTATATAGTTGTGTCTATTTCATATATAGCCTTCATTATGTTGACATATGTTCCCTCTATACCCACTATGATGAGAGTTTTTAATCATAAATGGGTGTTGAATTTTTTCAAATGCTTTTTCTGCATTATTAAAATTATTATATAATTTTTAGCCTTCATTTTGTTTATGTGGTTTATCATATTGATTTGCAGATGTTGAACCATCCTTGCATCACTGAAATAAATTTATATGATCATGATCTTTTTAATGGATTGCTGAGTTCGGTTTTCTAATACTTCACTAAGAATTTTGCATCTGTGGTCATCAGGTATTCTGGCCTGCAATTTTCTTTCTTTGTAGTGTCTTTGTCCAGTATTGGTATCAGGGTAACCCTGGCCACACAGAATGAGTTTAATAAATTCCTCCCCCTCCAATATTTTTAATAATAGGTATCAATTCTTCTTTAAATGTTTGGTAAAATTCATCTATGAAGCTGACTGGTCCTGGACTTTTGTTTGTTGGAAGTTTTCTGATTACTGATTCAATTTTTCATTACTAATAATCAGCCTGTTTAAATTTTGTTTCTTCCTGGTTCACTCCTAGAAGGCTGTATGTTTCAAGAAATTTATTCATTATGTGTCATTAAGGCTAATGTTTCTTTACTGATTTTTTTGTCTGGAGGATATAGCTATTGATGTAAGTGGGGTATTAAAGTCCCTTACTATTAGTGTGTAACTGTCAATATCTCCCTTTATGTCTGCTGATATTTGCTTTATACATTTAGATGCTCCTATGTTGAGTGTAAAAATATTTATGAATTTGTAACCTCTTCTTGGATTGACCCCTTTATTGTTAAGTAATAGGTTTGTCTCTTTTTATACTCTTTGTTTTAAAGTCTTAAAGTTTATTTTGTCTGATATAAGTATTGCTATCTCAGCTTTCCTTTAATTTCTAATTGCATGAAATATATTTTCCCATTTTGTCACTTTCAGTCTGTATGTGTCTTCCAATCTGAAGTGACTCTTGTAGACAGTATATAGATGGGTATTGTTTTTGTTTTTCTTTTCTTTTTTATTTACTTATTTTTTTTACAGAGACAGAGAGTCAGAGAGGGATAGATAGAGACAGACAGACAGGAACAGAGAGAGATGAGAAGCATCAACCATCAGTTTTTCGTTGTGGCACTTTAGTTGTTCATTGATTGCTTTCTCGAATGTGTCTTGACTGGGGGGCTACAGCAGAGTAACCCTTTGCTCAAGCCAGTGACCTTGGGTCCAAGCTGGTGAGCTTTTTGCTCAAACCAGATGAGCCTGCACTCAAAATGGCGACCTTGGGGTCTCAAACATGAGTCCTCTGCATCCCAGTCCGACGCTCTATCCACTGCGCCACCGCCAGGTCAGGCAGACACTTTATACCTTTTGACTGTTACATTTAGTCTATTTACATTTAAAGTAATTGTCTATTTATTTATTTATTTTGTATTTTTCTGAAGTGAGAAGCAGGGTGGCAGAGAGAGACTCCCACATACGTTCAAATGGGATCCACCCGGCATGCCCACCAAGGGGCGAAGTTCTGCCCATCTGGGGCGATGCTCGGTTGCAACTGGAGCCATTTTAACACCTCAGGCACAGGCTATGGAGCCATCCTCAGCACCTGGGCCAACTTTGTTCCAATGGAGCCTTGGCTGAGGAAGGGGAAGAGAGAGACAGAGAGGAAGGAGAGGGGGAAGGGTGGAGAAGCAGATGGGCACTTCTCCTGTGTGCCCTAACCAGGAATCAAACCTAGGACATCCACATGCTGGGCGGATGCTCTACCACTGAGCCAACCAGCCAGGGTCTAAAGTAATTATTGATAGGTATCTACTTATTATCATTTTGTTAATTCTTTTTGATTTAGTTCTTCTTTATGCCTCTATTGTTCTCTTGGTTTCTTCTCTTGTGATTTGTTGGTTGTCTTTAGTGTTATATTTGGGTTCCTTTATATTTTTATGCATCTATTGTAAGTTTTTGGTATTTGGTTACCATAAGGTTTATCTATATATATATGTATGTATGTATATATCAGTAGATTTTAAACTTCTAGGTGTGTAAGTTCAAATGCATTCTTTCTTTTTTTTTTCCAAGTGAGTGGAGAGGAGATAGAGAAACAGACTCCAACATGTACCCCAACCAGTTCCACCTGGAAACTTGTCTGGAGCCAATGCTCTGCCTATTTGGGGCCATGCTTGCAACTGAGCTATACTTAGCACCTGAGGTGGAGGCTCCATAAAGCCATCCTCAGCTCCTGGGGCCAATGCATTTGAACCAATAGAGCCATGGCTATGGGAGAGGAAGAAAGAGAGAGAGAGAGAAGGGGTAGGAGTGGAGAAGCAGATGGTCACTTCTCCTGTGTGCCCTGACCAGGAATTGAACCCAGGATATCCACAAATTAGGCTGACGCTCTACCACTGAGTCAACCAGCCAGAGCTCAAATGCATTCTAAAAGCACTATATTTTAACTGCCCCCTCCCATGTTTTATGTTTTGGAGATCATATTTCAAATGGTTTTGTTTTGTGTATCTCCAAACTACTTATTGTAGTTATAATTGATTTTACTGTCTTTTTTTTTTTTTTTTTTTTTTTTTTTTTTTTTGTATTTTTCTGAAGCTGGAAACGGGGAGAGACAGTCAGACAGACTCCCACATGCGCCCGACCGGGATCCACCCAGCATGCCCACCAGGGGCGACGCTCTGCCCACCAGGGGGTGATGCTCTGCCCCTCCGGGGCATCGCTCTGCCGCGACCAGAGCCACTCTAGCACCTGGGGCAGAGGCCAAGGAGCCATCCCCAGCACCCGGGCCATCTTTGCTCCAATGGAGCCTTGGCTGCGGGAGGGGAAGAGAGAGACAGAGAGGAAGGAGGGGGGGGGTGGAGAAGCAAATGGGCGCTTCTCCTATGTGTCCTGGCTGGGAATCGAACCCGGGTCCCCCGCACGCCAGGCCGACGCTCTACCGCTGAGCCACCGGCCAGGGCTGATTTTACTGTCTTTTAACCTTCATACTAGCTTTTCAGTTCTCTGACCCACTTTCTTTTCTTTTCTTTCTTTTTTTTTTTTTTTTTTTTTTTTTTTTTTGGTATCCTTCTGAAGCTGGAAACAGTCAGACAGACTCCTGCATGTGCCCGACCGGGATCCATCGGGCATGCCCACCAGGGGGCGATGCTCTGTCCATCTGGGACATCGCTCTGTTGCAACCAGAGCCATTCTAGCGCCTGAGGCAGAGGCCATAGAGCCATCCTCAGCGCCCGGGCCAACTTTGCTCCAATGGAGCCTGGGCTGCGTGAGGGGAAGAGAGAGACAGAGAGGAAGGAGAGGGGGAGGGGTGGAGAAGCAGATGGGCGCCTCTCCTGTGTGCCCTGGCCAAGAATCGAACCTGGGACTCCTGCACGCCAGGCCGACACTCTACCACTGAGCCAACCAGTCAGGGCCCACTGTCTTTTCTATGTATTTGCCTTTATCAGTGAGATTTTTACTTTCATGTTTTCTTGTTACTAGTTGTTCCTTATCTTTTCCGCTTAAAGCCCCATTTCTTGTAAAGTTGGTTTAGTGGTGATGAACTACAATAGTTTTTGCTTGTCTGGGAAACTGTTTATGTCTTCTTCAATTCTGAATGATAACCTTGCAGGATAGGATACTGTACTGTGAGCTTCGTTCCCTTCAGTATGATAAATATATATGCCACTCCCCTTTGGCCAGCAAAGTTTTCCAAAAAGTTAGCTGATAGCCTTCCAGAGTTCTCCTTCTACGTAACTTGTGGTTTTCCATTTGCAGCCTTCAAGATTCTTTTTTTAACTTTTATCATTTTAATTATATGTCTTGGTGTAGATCTCCTCAGGCTCATCTTGTTCTGTGCTGGTATACGAATAGCTGACTGGCTGCTTCCTTTGCCAGTTTAGTAATGTTTTCAGACATTGTTTCTTCAAATAAGTTTTCTGCCCCTTTCTCACTCTCTCTTTTCCACCTGTGACCCTTATAATGTGAATGTTAGTATTCTTTTTTTTAATTTTTATTTATTGATTTTAGAGAGAGAGAAAGAGAACAAGAGAAGACAGAAACATCTATCTGTTTCTATATGTTCCCTGAGTGGGATTGAACCAGCAACCATGTTGTCCAACATATCTCTTAAACTATCCTCACTTTTTAAAATTGGTTTTTCTTTTTGCTGTTTTTAATGAGTGAACTCCATAAATCTGGATCCCAGGTCACTAATCACTTATTCTATATTACTTAATCTTGTTCCTGATTCCCTTTATTGTTTGTTTGTTTGTTTGTTTTTTACAGAGACAGAGTCAGAGGAATAGATAGGGACAGACAGACAGGAACGGAGAGAGATGAGAAGCATCAATCAACACCTTTTGTTGCAACACCTTAGTTGCTCATTGATTGCTTTCCCATATGTGCCTTGACTGGGGGCTACAGCAGACCGAGTAACCTCTTGCTTGAGCCAGCGACCTTGGGTCCAAGCTGGTGAGCTTTGCTCAAACCAGATGAGCCCGCGCTCAAGTTGGCGACCTCGGGGTCTCGAACCTGGGTCCTCCGCATCCCAGTCCGACACTCTATCCACTGCGCCACTGCCTGGTCAGGTGATTGTATTTCTTTATTTCAGTTATTATATTTTTATCTCTGATTAGTTGTTTTTTTTTTATGTTTTCTAATTCTTTCCTACAGTTCTCACTGTGTTCCTCTCCAACGTTCAGTGAGCATCCTTATGATCATTAGTCTGAATTCTTTATCAGGCAAATTACTGATCTCCATTTCATTATGTTTCTTATCCTTTTATTCCCTATTTTTTCATTTGGATCATAGTCCTCTAAAATTCTTGTTCTGTTTCACATTCTGTGTTTGTTTCTATGAATTAGATAAAGCAACTACCTCTCCCAATCTTAAAGGAGTGGTTTTGTGGAGGAGTAAACTCTGTGTTGACTGTGTGTCCCAGGTGGCCTTGGCAGGCTGGCGCTGAAGGAGGCACACCCAGTGCAGGGTACCCTGGCAGGCAAACTGGCTGAGGCTGGGGCAGGCGCGAGTCTAGACAGCCCAGAGCTCTGGGAGCACTGTGATAAGCCAGCTGGTTGAGGCTGGAGAAGGTGCAGACCAAGGTATCCTATGGGGTGTGACTGCAAGGGCTTCCTGGGTAGGCCGGCTGGGACTGTAGTGGGAGTGAACCAAGCCTGTCGGAGCACACAGTGGCTGCCTTGCAGGCAGGCTAGCACGCTTGGGTTAAGCTCCCACCTGCACTACCTCGGTGCAAGAGGAAGGTGAACAAGGGCACTCACCAATATCTCTGAACCCAGAGAGATCCCACAGATCCCAGAGAATTCCTGTAGTCTGCTACCCGTCTGACAGGTGCCTTGGAGGTTGTAAGTAGATTTATTTTTTCAGTCTAGGTGTTCTTTAAATTCCTGTTTTGGCCTGACCTGTGCTGGTGGAGTGGATAAAGCATTAATCTAGAACGCTGAATTTGCCAGTTTAAAACCCTGGGCTTGCCTAGTCAAGTGACATACAAGAAGCAACTACTTACTTCTGCTATCAGTTGATGCTTACCACTCCTCCGCTATCTCTCTCTTCTCTCTTTAAAATCAATAAATAAAATTTTGAAAAAATAAAATAAAATAAATTGCTGTTTTACCACTGCGCCCCAGGTCAGGTGACGCCATGCACTGGCCCCAGTGATGCCCCTCCTTACTGCAGGCTGCCGCATCAGGCTGAGGTTCCCATGGTTACCATGTTTCCGTCTCTCCAACTCTTCCCTATGTGGTCCCTCTATTGTTTGTTGTATAGAAGCTATTCATCAGTCTTCAGTTCTTCTTTAGGAGGAAATGCTCTATATGTAGGAGCACATTCAGTGTATCTGTGGAAGGAGGTGAGTTCAGGGTCTTCCTATGCCACCATCTTTGACCACTCTCTCCATTTTAACCAAGTTTTTCAACCAAGAAGGACTGCTTCCTGATAACACAGTATATTAAAAGATAACAGAGAACCTGACATCACAAGATAGTGTTCAATGGCCTCTGAGAAAAAAGAGTAAAGTGAGTAAAACTGTCCTTTTCACCTCCAGTTCATTAAGGTCACCAGACACTGGTACAATCCTCTGGCTCCCAAAGAACTCACTCAGTGGGACTCCCAAACAAGTACATTTTCCCCCACAAAAGCTTAAGGCTCTAACATAATCTTCTTTGCTTCTTCTCCACCCTCCATCCCAAATCAAAACTCCCCTTCCCAATCAGTTCAGTTAGGAAACGGACAATCTAAGTTGGGAAAGACACAAAAGCTTCGCCAACCCAAGAGGTTAAAATAATAGTTAATAATAGTTCAAGACTATATATAGGATGTTAAACTATCTCACAAGAATTCACTCACCCAAAATATATTACAATGATTGATTTAAAGATAAAGGTAGCACCACAAATACATTAAACACATAGTCATAACTTCATATCAATGTAAGTTTAATATTAACTTCAAAATTAGCCCAAATTATTTTATTGTATTTACACGTTTTTTCAAAAAATATAAGCTATTTAGTACAAATATGCCTAACTGCAACTTCACATCAGAAACTGGAACTGGATTATTCTTCAGCGATAGAATGCTTCCAGGGAGCAGTAGGAACTATTTACAAAATGACCCAGAAGAAATGTCACACCCCTTGTATTTTCAAACCCATGAAAGATAGCTATGAATCAAAGCTGAGTCTGAAATTTCAATTCCAATCTTCCTCCTACCCAAGGAATGGAAGCAGATGTTAAATTCAAAAGACCCAAACAAGAAATCAAAAAGCTGTCTATGAGCATTAAACAAAAGATACTTTATATAATTTAACTACAAATGCAACACTGTAATTCACTGCAATTATGCCTCTGCCCACAGACCACTGTTTTCTGTCAGGTATTTCTAAAACAGTCTATGCAAAACGTCCCTTTTTCCTAGCTAAAATAAGGGCAAGGATAAGAGAAACCAACATATTAGTGATTATCAACTTACCATGGGTATCAAATTTCGATATGATAAGCATTTTAAATTGCTAAGTGTACCTCAATAACCAACTCTCTCTTTCTTTCTTAACAACAGAACTCGTACTTTTAAAATGACACCCAGAATAAGAACTGCAATTTTCAACTTACATGTTGGTTTTGCAGTTAGGTGTGACCATGTGGCTATGCTCTAGCCCAGAAGTTTTCAAAATAGGATCTGGGAATTTCTGGGAATCCACAACACCCTTTAGGTACTCCATGAAGCCAAAACTATTTTCATCATAATACTAGAATGGTATATACCTTTTCATTCATTCACACAGGGGAGTTTTCAGAGGGTACATGACACATGATGCCACAACAGGCTGAATGCAGAAGCTGACTGGAGACTCCACCCATTTTCTATTAAGGCAGACATTAAAGAGATTTACAAAATGTATAGCTGTGCTTGTCTTCTCAATGATAGTTGGGAAATAGTTATTCCCACCCTACGTAATTTGTGTTAAGTAACAGATCATTATTATTTTAAAATAAATTAATACTTTTTTAATTTCTTACTTTTAATTAAAATTTTTTTCTTCTATTTATTGATTTTAGCAAGAGAAAGGGAGAGAGAGAGAGAGAGAGAGACAACAATTTGTTGTTCTACTCATTTATGCATTCACTGGTTAATTCTTGCATGTGCCCTGACTGGGAACTGAACCTATAATCATGGGACATCAGAACAATGCTCTAACCTACCAAGCTACATGGCAGGGCCTTTTAATTTCTAACACAGAAAATACTTGCGTTACTTTCCTATGCATACATACATGGTAACTTAAAATAACATGAATTATCTTAATAGTACTGGAGGTCAGAAGTCTAAAAATGGGTCTTCATGGGTGAAATGAGTGTCGGCAGGCCTGAGCTCCTCCTGGAGCTGGAGAAGGATACATCCCTTGCCTTTTCCATCTGCTACAGGCTGCCTGTACTCCTTGGCTCCAGGCCTCCCTTCCATCAATGCCATCACTTCAACTCTGCTTCCCTCCTCATAGTTTCTTCTCTGACTCTAATGCTACTGCCTCCTTCTTATTAGGACCCATTCGATTACACTGAGCCCACCTGGATAACCCAGGATAACTTCCCCATCCAGAGTTCCTTAATTTAATCACATGCAGTCTCTTTTGCCATGGAAAGTAACATATTCACAAGTTCTGGGAATTGGAGGACCATTTTCCTGCCTACCACAAAATGCTAGATATAACCTGTAGGGAAAACAGCTGTGCTTAGGCTTGCTTGAGTGTTTTCTGGCGGCACGATTGCTACGTGAGTACATGGCAGGGCCATGTGTGTATATAGCCTATATAAGGCTACTGTACTTTCCCTTGGTGCAAATCGCTTGCCCGCCACAGCGAGGAGCAGGTGTTCCTGATCGCTTGCCCACCACCACGAGTGACGGTTTTTCTGATCACTGGCCTGCCGCCACGAGAGCTGTTTTCCCTGCCTGTTCACTTGCTGGGCTCTGTGAGAATCTAATAAAGAGGAATGGCCCAATGCTTTCTGGTTCCATGGTTCTTCTGTGGTCTGCCCTAATCAAGTGTGAACCTGCTTGGCCAAGGCCACCAACATTACATAACCCCTATACTGGGAAAACACTGTGTTACACTTGCTCACTGGTTTCCCAAATGCAAGCACTTTGCACGATTAGTACATGAACACATGGCAGAAATTCACGTGTGTGTCTCTATGAAAAGCTATAGGTGCTTCCTTCAGGGGCGATTCTCCCAGATCGCTTTCCCTGCCACCATGAGGTGCGGTTCTCTGATTCCCTCAGCCACCTCTGTGTGTGGGTGCAGATTTTCCGATCTCTTGTCCTCCACTGCAAAAAGCGGTTTTCCCCTGCCTGTTTGCTCATCTGCCTCTGCAAGACTTGAATAAATGGGAATAGTCCACCGCTTTTAGCGCTCTTCAGTTCCCCTACCATCTGCCCAAATCCAATGTGAACTAGCCTGGCCTCGACCACCAGCATTATACCATATAATTATACCATATAAGCAAAGCCCTTTAGGTCCTCAATAATTTTCCAGAGAACCACTGCTCTACTATTACCATATTAACCAATTAAGGGAGTTATTAGGTGGGAAAACTCAGAAAGGCTAAATTGTTAGCCAAAGCCATACAGACTTCACGTGATTAGAACTTCAACATGAAGCCAGGTCATCTGGCTACTAAAGAACCCAACACGGCTCCATCTATGTTTTGCTGCCAACCCCCAAACACCCTAACTGAGGCCCAAAAAATTATTCTGAGGGCATTCTGTAGGCATCAAGGAAAGGGTACAAGAATAAGCATACAAAGGTAAATTTGGTAAACAGGAGGGACAAGTTGGAGAAAAAGGCGTTTACAGTACTGTTACTTTTCAAAGTTGTAATGCCAGTAGTCGAGGCCAGGCAGGTTCACATTACATTCAGGCAGGTGGGAGAGGAACTGCAGAGCCAGAAAGCGTTAGGCCATTTCCCATTTATTGGAGGCTCACAGAGAAGGGCAAGCAAATACACAAAGGAAAACCACTTTGCACAGTGGAGGGCAAGGGCTTTTCATAGAGACACACACGTGGCTTTCTGCCACATGCTCACGCACTAATTGTGCAAAGTGCCAGCAAGTAAGCTTAACCACAGCTGTTTTCCCCACAAAAATACTTACTTAGAAATATACAAATTCATTACCTTGTGTGAGAGAGAGGAGGAAAATGCTGTGAATGGCCAAGTGTTCCAGTGCCAAGTCAGAGAGAGATGAGTGACCGTTCTTGGTCTAGAGGAGCAGGAGTAGGACCAATGTCCATGAGATATAGGAAGCGTGTACAGCAAAGAACTCCTCTGAGTTACACGATGGGACCTGGTGACCAAACTCTGACTCATGGTCACTTATCTTGACAATGACTGTCAACCCTCAGTTTTAACACCCTAACTGAAAAGGACATCTGAAAGACTGCATTCCTGGGCTGTCTCTCTGCAATATTTTGGTGTGACCAGAGCCACAATTTTGTAGCATAACAGAAACTGCACTCAGTTCCTTGTTCTCAGGTAAAGTGTGTTAATGATGCTAATGATTCAAATCATCACTTTCAAAGGGACACACATTTATAGCGAAAGAGAAGAAATGGGAGGCTCAAATGGCCAGTTACTGCTCTACCAAATGAACTGCCTGGCCCAGGCCAACCCAGCTAGAAGCAGTGGCAATTAAGGTTCCTTACTGTTCGGAAACCAGTTGTGTTAGGCTTGCTCGCTGGTGTACCGGCTGCAAACACTTTGCTTGATTAGAGCGTGAGCACATGGCAGCACCACGTGTGTATAGTCTACGTAAGGCTATGGGTGCTTGCCCTCAGGGCAGATTGCGGATGGCCGATAGCAGCTTGCCTACCTGCCCGCCACTATGAAGGGCCATTCTACTGTTTGTTTGCTTGAGAAGCAGTTTTCCCTGTGTTGGGCAGATAAAATATATTATGCTCACTTTGTTAAAGATGGCGCTGCCACCTGGAAGCCCGTCGCCCAGGTGATGGTATTGGTTGCCCTTCTTGTTTGGGATGGGCATGATTGTATTAATGTGTGTTGGGGGCGGGCTGTGGGCAGGCAGGAACCTTGTAGCCTGGGGCTTGGTTTTGGAACTAAGCCTTTCCCACCCTTTTTGATGTGAGGTGGTGCACTCTCATGAGGAATCCCATTATGTCTCAGACAAGTGACTCTGTATCAGAGACTTCCTTGTTTGTATATTGGATTAAAGGTTTTGGTTTCTACACTATAAAGTGGGGCAGACCGGGAGCTTGCTCTCTCTCAGCTCCTGAGATTAGCATTAGACAGGAGAGCAGAGAAAGGCTACATGGAGGAGAAGAGAAGCAGCCAAGATGGTGGAGTGCTGAAGGAGAAGCCGCTTTGTGCTGAGTTCATGCAGAGAGAAGGAGATGGGAAACAGAGGTGAATAAGGCTGGTGAGGTAGAAACCTTTGATTCTAGGAAACTCAGATAAGTCAGTGGCTTTGGGAGCCCTGAATGGAAAGGGAAGTGTTTTCCCACTGTGTGTATTGCTTGCCCGCTGGGTACAAGCTAGGATTAAAGCTGATGGCCCACCAGTTCTTGGCTCCAATGTTTCATTACCGTCTGTCTGAATCTAATGTGAACCTGCGTGGGCCCGGCAGCTATGATGGTGGCTGTGGCAACTGGCCTTACACCCTGTCTGTTTGCTCGTCTGCCATTGCGAGAATCTACTCAATGGGAAAGGCTCAATGCTTTCTGGCCCCGCAGTTTTCTATCGTCTGCCCAAACCCAATGTGGACCTGCCAGGCCTCAACCACTGTCATGACACCCTACACCCAAGCAGTTTGCACTTGGGCCCTGTGGTCCCCAGCCCAGAAGACTGGGCAGGGATTCCTCAGGAAGCCTTGCCTAGTCCTGTTAAGTTTCTCGAGGTTTACTTCATCTCTTCCCTGGAGTGCTCAACTAACCAAACTAAAAACTAACACTGGTGCCTGAACTGCCAGCAACCATAACCCAGAATATGAGACATAGAGTTAGTAACGACCCATGGGAATTTGCTATCCAAGAGAGAAAAAGACACAGAATTATGTGATAGCTGCATTTTCCAAAAATGAGAGTAAATGGTCAGTAATAGGGAGTGGCTCAGAGAATCTGTAGCCAGAGCGTGCTATTTCCCAGGACAGTTTTCAGAGCCTGCCTTTTCTGTGACCACACTAGTATTACAAGAATGCTCCCTGGGATCATCAGAGCATAAAGATTTTGCAGATTAGAAACATTCCTAACATATCACTTTTACCACAAAACCCTAATCCACAAACACTCACCTGTCAGATCTGTGAGTCCTGAAAAAGGTATGGTATTCTCCTGCACAATTAATCAACCAACATCCATTTTGAAATTAAAAAAATTTTTCATGTGCTAAACTCAAAGTCAATTTAACATTTTATAGACCAAAAATTGTATGCTGCTTTCCACACCTCTTAAGGGGATGTACTGTAAGGACACGAGGTTTATGGAGAGGATGCCTCTGATTCTCAACAGCAAACATCAGTTTTCTGTGCTCCCCGTGAGTAGGAACAGCATCCACAGGCAGAGATCTACAACTCAGTCTTTTCTAGCCAGTATTCTGCATCAAAAGAAAAATGACACTTTAAAAGAAAATAGCCCTGGCCGGTTGGCTCAGCGTAGAGCGTCGGCCTAGCGTGCAGAGGACCCGGGTTTGATTCCCGGCCAGGGCACACAGGAGAAGCGCCCATCTGCTTCTCCACCCCCTCCCCCTCCTTCCTCTCTGTCTCTCTCTTCCTCTCCCGCAGCCAAGGCTCCATTGGAGCAAAGATGGCCCGGGCGCTGGGGATGGCTCTGTGGCCTCTGCCTCAGGCGCTAGAGTGGCTCTGGTAGCAACATGGCGACGCCCAGGATGGGCAAAGCATCGCCCCCTGGTGGGCAGAGCATCGCCCCTGGTGGGCGTGCCGGGTGGATCCTGGCCGGGCGCATGCGGGAGTCTGTCTGACTGTCTCTCCCTGTTTCTGTTTCCAGCTTCCGAAAAATGAAAAAAAAAAAATTAATTAATTAATTAAAAAAAGAAAAGAAAATAGATGGGAGCCATAATAAAGGGGTGCTGAGTAAGAACTCTGTTCTTCCGAGTTTTTCCAAACGTAGTCATTTCAACTTCCAAGAAAGTAAATATCCAATAGATTAACAAGAAAAAAAGAAAAAACAAGCAAAAGTGTAGGGATATAGTATGAGATATGAGTACAGATGTGGTTAAGCTAGCTTTCAAAGGAATCACTATTTCAATATTTTCCTATCTCTAGGTGAAATCAAGTGATTTATCATATAAAATTTAAAAGGCTTAAGAAAATTTATAAAGGGCATGTACAGTAAAAAGCTGATTTTAAAGTATTGCTTGGGCACTCCTAGTTTAGAAACTGTGTTCAATTAAATATTTGTAGGGCCCTTCTGCTATACTATAATTAGATCCTGAATAAGTTATTTTTAAAAATAGTCCTTAATGCATTGGTTAAGCTCCGGGCAGAGACAGTTCCCAGGAGAATGTGGCAGAAACAGTGCACTGAAACCCGAGCAGAGAAGAAAGCCGGACTTGCCCTGGAGGCTACTATGAATACCAGCAATGGGATAGGCATTGAGATCTGCAGCTTTCAGCAAGGTGGGGAAAGCCCCACCTGAAACCAGCGTTCCTAAAGGGAACAAAAGTCCTGGGTCTGTAGCATCCTGGGCTCCCAGGGCAAACACACACAAACTTCAAGAAGACCTCAACATTCCAAGATATAATTATCAAACAAATATCAGCACACAATCAAAACTGCACACTAAGAAACAAGCCACAAGCACTAATTCAGATCACTGATATAAAATACAGAATATCAAATAACTCTCTTTGGTGTTGTTTAAAGATATGAAAGATGGAGAAAAAAAAAGAACAAGCAAAAAGAGACCATCAAAAAATACTCAAGCGAAACTTTTAGAAATGAAGAAATATGATCACTGAAATCAAGAACTTGAGGGATAAGTGAAATAAAAGATTCAATGATGCTGAAGAGAAAATTACTGAGTTAGAAGCTAAATCTTAAGTAATGATTCAGGAACAGGTGGTGGTACAGTGGACAGCGCGTTGACCTGGGACAGTGAGGACCCAGGTTTGAAACCCTGAGGTCGCCGGTTTAAGTGCAGATTCATCCGGCTGGAGCACACACTCACCAGCTTAAGTGCAGGGTCGCTGGCTTAAGCCCAAAGGTACTGGCTTGAAGCCCTAGGTCACTAGCTCGAGCCCAAGGTTTCTGGCTTAAGCAAGGGATCACTGGCTCAGCTGGAGACCCCCAATCAAGACATGTATAAGAAAGCAATCAATGAACAACTAAAGCACTACAACTACCAGTTGATGCTTCTCATCTCTCTCCCTTCCTGTCTATCTGTCTCTGTTTGTCCTTCTCTCTGTGTCTGTCTGTATCTCTTGCAAAAAAAAAAATAATAAGGCCCAGAATGCAACAAAGACAAGAAAGAAAATACCAAATACAAATGAAAAGATATGAAAAATAAAAAGTGAAGTTCTAAAATTTATTTAATCAAAACCAGGAGAAAATAGAGATGGAAAACAGACAGTATTCAAAGCATTCACAGCTGAGAAAATGTCAGAGCTGATGAATAACATGAATATGCACATACAGAAACAGCAAATACAGGATAGAAAAACTAAAAGTTGCAGAGAGATACTGTAATGAAAGTGCAGAATCCCAATGGCAAATAAATAATCTCAAAATCAGCCAAATTACCAATTAAAAAACAGCAAATGAAAGATTACCAATAGATTTCCAAAGGGTAAAAATAAAAGGTATTGAACAGTGTGCTTCAGTATGTTTACAATACTGGGAGGAAACTATTGTCACCTAAGAACTATGGGAGTGAAATAAAGACATTTTCACATAAATCAAATTTGATAGATGTTACAATCAAAAGATTCTAAGGGGAAAGAAATCTGATGAAGACAAGTCTCACCAGAGGAAAGGTAGAAGATACAAGAAGGGAAGGGAAACAAGTTATAGTAAGAATACAGATAAAGTTAACCAGATACCATCTCTAACCAATAACACTTGTCTAATTTGTATGAAGAAACATATAACAGATATGAAACACTGAAAAGAACACATAAGCACAGAAGAGACAGTCTTCATTAGGTGTCCTATGAGTTTTGTATTATTCTGGAAGGGGATTAAAATACCTTAACTACTGATTGACTGCTACGTGTACACTTTCAGGGCAATCATTAGAAGAACAGAAATAGAAGGCATAACTTCCAAACCAGCAGACAAAAAATAACTGAATAAGAACACAAATCAACAAAAACTTTAATCCTAATGAAAAAAAAATGAAATTAGCAATAAAAATGGACCAAACATAGAGTTAAAAGAGAGATGTTAAACTGTATTTCAAAATACAAAAATCAAAAAGTTAAAACAAACAACACTGCACTAGCCATGTAAGACTGAATTTTTTTCTCTACATTAGTCATAAATTCTATTTTCCAAAGATTCTAAAAAGAAAGATGTTCACTGTCAGTATTAATTAGGAAAAGGCAAATTAAGAGCACAATGAGGCCCTGGATAATTGGCTCAGTGAATAGAGCGCTGGCCTAGTGTATGGACCTCCCAGGTTCGATCTCCGGTCAAGGCACACATGAGAAGCAATCATCTGCTTCTTCCCCTCCTTCTCCTCCTTCTCTCTCTCTTCCCCTCTCACATCCAGTGGCTCAACTGGTTCGAGCTTCAGCCTCAGATGCTGAGGATAGCTCGGTTGCTCCAAGTACGTCAGTCTCAGGCACTAAAAACAGCTCGGTTAATTTGAGCATCGCATGAAAGGAGGGCTGTTGGGTGGATCCCTGTCAGGGTGCATGCAGGAGTCTATCTCACTATCTCTCCTCTTCTCACTTAAAAAAAAAGAAAAGAAAAGAAAAGGCACAGTGATATGCAATATTATATGACTGGCAACAGAATATCAAAATTTGGAAGGAAGTAGAGTAACTGATAAACTGTAATAGATTTTCACAACAGAATTTTATTTAACACTAAAAATTAATTTACTACCATTGCATGCAACAAGTGAATTTTAACAACATAGCAGTGAAAAATGCAAGTTGCAGAATACTTCATGCAATGTACTATTCTTCTAAAGCTTAAAAACAAACAAAACTAATTAATATACTCTTTGCATATATACATAAACAAATTAATTATGTGCCAGAATTAACTACCAACACTAAGAATACTGTTTAGGAGAGACAAGATGGCGCTGGAGTAGGCAGACGTACCAACATCTACCTCCCAGAACCAAAGTGGATTACAAACTAATTTTAAGAACTATCATCTGGAAAAACCAACTTTGGACTAAACTAAGAGGACTCTTCAACCAAGGATCACTGAAGAAGCCACACCGAGACTGGCAGAGGAGAACAGAAGCTCCATATCCACACATGCTGCAAATGGCTTTTCCAGTCTACCTGAATCATTACCAGCTAGAAGCAGTGGTCATTGGGACTTGGACATGAGCTGCAAAGTATAGAATGGTGACAACAATTCCAGTGCCATGTGGACTTTTCCTGGATGTGAACTTCTCCTGGACTCCTGCTCCCTGTGACAGCTCCTAACAGACTGAACTGTGGTTGGGTTGCATTTTTCAGGGATTTGGCATGGTGATGGGGCCAACTTGGACTTGGTGAACATGTTAAGGACAATACTCTTTTATGGTTTCTTGCTGTATTGGCCAAGAGTTTGCTCAAAGGCTTTTAATCACTGTAAAAAAACTAGAAGACTGGCCTGACCTGTGGTGGTGCAGTGGATAAAGCGTCGACCTGGAAATGCTGAGGTCGCCGGTTCGAAACCCTGGGCTTGCCTGGTCAAGGCACATATGGGAGTTGATGCTTCCAGCTCCTCCCCCCTATCTCTCTCTCCTCTCTGTCTCTCTCTGTCTCTCTCTCTCTCCTCTCTAAAATGAATAAATAAATAAATAACAAAAAAAATGAATAAATAAATAAAAAAAACTAGAAGACTGGATAAAGAAGATGGGGCACATATACACCATGGTATACTATTCAGCTAGAAGAAATGATGACATTGGATCACTTACAGCGGAATGGTGGAGTCTTGGTAGCATTGTGTGGGGTGAAATAAGTGAATCAGAAAAAAACAAGAACTGCAGGATTCCATACATTGGTGGGACATCAAAGCGAGACTAAGAGACATGGACAGGAGTGTGGTGGTTACGGGGGGGGGGGGGAGGGAATGAGGAAGAGGGGGAGGGGGAGGGGTACAAAGAAAACTGGATAGAGGGTGACGGAGGATGATCTCTCTTGGGGTGATGGGTATGCAACAGAACTAAATGACAAGATAACCTGGAAATGTTTTCTTTGAATGTATGTACCCTGATTTATTGATGTCACCCCATTAAAATAAAAATTTATTTATATATAAAAAAAAAAGACTGATTTTTACTTTTGGCACAAGATTTTCCTGATGATGGAAGCAGTTTATTGGTCTATGCTCAGGAGCAAGCTCTTCATCTCATCTCAGTTCGACTCTGCACAGCACTGGCCAAGAGTATTCAACTCAAGAGAAGAAGGCAGACCTTGGAACTGTAATCTTTCAGAACAAAGAGCCTTTAATCAAAAGCACTTCCAACTTAAAGGAAAAGGCCTGGCCCCAATGACTCTCCCAAGTCTTCTTAGAAACTTTCTAGTAATCTATTCTATAAAATAAAATTATTAGTAATAGTTTGGGTTAAAGATGAAAAGTGGCTTACACTAAGATAGAGATTTTCCTTAATTTAGGCAGCCTTTTTCCTTTTTAATGTCAAGTCTGAACATTAAACTTTTAAATGTCCAGGTTTATGTGACTTCAGATCCAGCAGCACCCTCTTCTGTCATTTCTATGACCCAAGCAGACATTATTTCCTGTGCCCTTTGCTTTATGAATTTCTACCACCCTGGCCCATATTGTCTTCCTGCTCCTATGAGGAATGTGGTTCCTTCAGTCCTTTTCCTCCAAAACCTTGGTTGATTTTGACCTGGGGCACCTCAGAGGCTTGGAAGATCACCTCCATCCATCCATCAGAGCCTCACACACAATCTCAGAGCAAAGGAGGGTCTATTGTGAAGAACTTCACATCTATGAGAGGTTTTGGGATGGACAAAACAATGAGTTTGACTTACATGTTATCTTTCATACACCCTCTCTAGCATGCTCCTACTTCGCTGATCTTGAACTTCGGAGAAGCCACAACTCCAGGCACTGAAGCTCTGCCTGAAACAATAAGAGCAGGAAATGAGAAAGAAGGCCACCGAAAGGAACTGAAGGGTCTACTGGGGAAAGAATCACTCTTCTAGAATTAATCTTGACATTTAAAAAGAAAAAAGAGCCTCTGGAGTTCAGGGAAATCTCTACCTTAGTCTTGTCATTGTTCATCTTTAACCACAACTATTAATAGTAATGTTTGTACAGGAAACCATTATTATTTACAGAGAGCTTTCACATGCATTTTCTCATTTGAGCCATAGGATCTTAAGGCTAGGAACATATTATTTTAAAATGCAGCAGCCAAACTTTCCAAAGATTAGAGAACTTTCCCATGACCACTCAGCCGGCAAGGATTAAAGGAGGGATTAGAACCATCTTTCTAAATTCTTCTATAGCACAAAATGATATAATGGTTCAACTTAAAAAAATACATTACTTTTTTGCACTAGACTTACTTTCTGAGCCAACAATCAGAGAAGCAGCTTTGCCTGCTCAATGACACAGACATCATCATAGGATTATGTTTATTTACCAGAGAAAACCCAAAGGATAGAAAATCTAAACCAAGATAGTTAAGAAATGCCTGTATCTTGTCACATGCCCTCCTTTGCTCTTTCAGTTGTCATTATATTGCTGGGCTTTTTCTCCTTTATCTTGAAAAGAATTTCAAACTTATAGAAAAGTTGTAGAATAATAATAGTACAAAGAATAACATAGATTCTTTACCCAAATTCACCTACTGTTAACATTTAACCCAAATACTTAATCATTCACTCTCTGTCCATAGACACATACATTCACTCAACATATTTTTTTCTGAGCCATGTGGAGATCTGTTCCACACAGCATGTCTCTTCACACATCTAAATACTTCTGAATTTACTTAAGAATACGGGTATTCTTAAATAGCCATAATGTTGTTAGCAATTTTAGATTTAATACTGACACAAACTTTAATTTACCACCGTTTGCAAACAACCCAATGCACATTAGGTCTTCTCCAACTCAGGGTCCAGTTTAGGGTCATACATTACACTTAACTGCTATTAATCTGAAACACACAGCTTTCCTTTGTCTTTTATTACACTGACACTTTAGAAAAAAATAGGCCTGCCCTTTTTTATATGAATAAAACATTTCCTTTTGACTTGACTGACATTTCCTCATGACTCAATTCAGGTCATGCATTATCAGCCAAAAAACTACAGAGATGATGTTTTCCTCTCCCGATCTCACACCTGGAAGCACATACAGTGCATCTGACCTCCTTGGCGGTGTTAACTTTGATCACCCAGCCAAGATTTTGCCTAATTTCTCCAATGGAAAAATATTATTTTTTCCCTTGCAACTAATAAGTAATCTGTGGTGAGATAGTTTAAGACCATGAAAATATCCTGTCCCTTAACAAAACTTCCCCTTTGATTTAGCATCCCTTGGTGATCCTTGCCAGATGGCTACAACAGAACAGACCGTTCCAACTCCAGCACTCCCTTCACCTTGTCAGGCATTACTCAACACTGTACACATTATTTGTCTATCTACTTATAATCAATATGGATATGTGAAGTCCTGCTTTTTCCTTCTTTTTTTAAAGATTTTATTTTATTGATTTTAAAGTGAGAAGAGAGTGGAGAGCAAAAAACATCAACTCATAGTTGCTTCATTTTAGTTATTCATTGATTGCTTGTTGTATGTGCCTTGACTGGACAAGCCCAGGGTTTCGAACCAGCAACTTCAGCATTCCAGATCGATGCTTTATCCACCGTGCCACCACAGGTCAGGCAAGTCCTGCTTTTCCCATGGCTTACAATTTATCACTGAACTTAATTATTTTGGCACTCAAACTATCTCAAATTTAGCCAGTTGGGCACCCCTTTAAGTTGGCACCTTTATCTTTGTGACATGCCATCATTTTTTTCTTACTTTTTATTTCCTTACTTTAGCATATTAAAAAAAGCTTTGGGTGAATCTTATACCTAACAATCTCTTCTCTGGATGCAGTCATTTCTCCAAAAAGCTGAAAGTTCCGTTCAGTGGAAAATGCTATTGGAGAATAAGATCTAGTATAACACAGTTTAAAGGCATTGTCTGTTTGTATTGGTACTTTCCATTTTACACAGGAGTCACATTTTCCTGCATATTTTGTATGTGTATTTTCTATTATAAAGCAGACAATTAGAAGGTATTCAGTCTGATTTCAATGGCAGTTAAATTACTGGCAGATCCTCTTACTCCTGACAGGCTTGGTTTTATACTTGCTTAGAACATGTCTCCTTCAGCTATGTTCATAGTTCAAGCATATGGCCCTACTCTAAGGTGTGGCCCTTACTCCTAAGATATGGTCTTCCTGGTTTCTCAGTAGAATGACCAAGGTGCTCAGTGAGGTCTCTTCACCTTGCTAGGCCAGAACTCTCCATTCCTCTTGCTATTAAGGACCTCTGGGATAGCCATTCTCTTCTAAACCTGGTAGCAACTGCTCTCTGCTAGGTCTCACCATAAATACATACACATTGCAGCTTTGATTGCCCTAGGATAGCTTCCCCCTCCCAAACACCCTTTCATACAAACTCCAGTCTCTTGGGTAGTGCTGGACCTCATGAGACCACCATGCTCCCTAGGGCTCCCGTCCCGGGACAAAGGCAGGGAACAGTGGTCCAGCAGAACACCAGGGCAAACATGGGTCTCATGTCATGTGCTTCTCTCCTCTCCAGGCCCACTGTCCTGGCTGCCTGTGGTGCAATGACGAGTAACAACTGGCTCACGGGCAGTCCAGTTTTCTAGTTGACGGCAGGAGGGCAAGCCCAGCACCGGATACCTCCTTTCCTCTACACCTTCCACACCAGCGATGCTGGAGGACTGTGGGGCTGCTCTCGTGGAGAAGTTAAGAGTCAACCATTGAGTAAATACTCTTTCTTACAACATTTCAAAGAAACTCTCATAATGTGTTTCCCAGAAATGTGTGTTTGCTTTTATTGCAGCACTGTGGCAAGAGAAATGCTTTCCAGCGGTCAGGCGATTCCAATCAAAATGACAGGAAAATGTCTCTATTCTTTCCACAAAGCTCATACTCATTTGGGATAGCCAGCTAGCTATCACTCCGACACATACTAACATTTATTTCTATTACTCTTCCTCCGAATGGCATAACAAAACACTATAGTATATCCAAAGAAATGTAAGTCAGTCGCTAGTCTTCCTTTTTCTTATTTATGTGCATGTACTTAGGGGTGGGGAGGAAACTCCTTTTCATATAAGTTATTTTCTTATGTATTTCCATTTCTACTTCTCACCAATGGTTAGAAATGGGGGGGGGGGGCTTGTAACCTTAGACAGACGCAAAGCTAATCAAGAGGAAATTGGCTAACAAGAACATACTGTGAGAAAAGGTAATTTTGCAATCACCAGGAAATGAAGAACAGTAGTTCCTTCCCTGCACAAGCGAGCAGATTTGTGCTCCTCGCACACTCACACAGGCAGTATACCGAACATGTGCCAGGCAGAAATGTGGGACGACCTCCTTCTACGTCTTGAGCAGATTTTCTCCACGTTAGAAATGTGCACTGCAGCCCATCGGATTCATATTCCCAAAGGGAATCAATGTGTGGCAAGTATACCCTTCTGTGGTTTTACTTCAAGTCCCCTAGAACCTAAAGGTGAGTTCACATCAGTTGTCTGTCCCTTGGCCCTTCTCTCTGTCCAGCACTCCCTACCCTATAGGGACTTTAAGATCAGTCTTCTCACAGGTCTCCAGGTGGACCCTGTTCAATTGTTTCTTCATGTCAGCACAACTGTACAAAGTTTTCTGTGGTTCCCCACTTCCCAGGAGTACAGTCGGAGCCCCTGGCTTGATAGAACTGCCCTTCACCATCTGCTCCCGCTCCCTTTCTGTGTCCTCTCCTGGCACTTTCTCCCCATCACTAATACAGTGCTGGAGCAGTTTGCATGCAAGGAATACCCTTTCCTCCCTTTCTTTTGACTAACTCACTCATGATCACCATTCAAAGCTGAGTTAGTGTCCCAACCTTCATATTCTCACAGCACCTTTATATCATATACTAATCATTTACTGAGCATTTATGCTGTGCTAATTAAGCACTATGGCATTTAACGTGCGTTACCTCATTGATTGCTCACGTGAACTCTGTACAGCAGGTGCTGTCGTCAGCCCGTTCTACAAACGAGCAAATGGGTAGCGGCTCAGCAGCCTCCCCATGCCCCACAGCTGGGGGTGGGGAAAGCAAAGAGCTCACAGCCTTTCCCGTAAACATATGTAATGGAAAAATTAACAGTATAACTGGTGTTTCCAGGTAAAGGCCCAGAGCAAGAACAAATGGTGAGCTCTTGAAGACACTAAAAGGGTAAAAATAATAATTTGTAAAAAATTGATCAGAAGTCTTCAGAAGAGGGTATCATAAGCTAATATCAACTATGATATTTATAATAAAGATCAAAATATTTCATCCAGGCAGGGTGATCAGCAATTTCTAAGAATATATACATGGCTCAAGCAAAAATGTCAAAGTCGTGAGCGGGAAAATGGGGAAGCGTGGTCTTACTAGGAACAGCAACTAAGATGTACTACATCAGGGGTCCCCAAACTACGGCCCGCAGGCCACATGCGGCCCCCAGAGGCCATTTATCCAGCCCCCACCGCACTTCTGGAAGGGGCACCTCTTTCATAGGTGGTCAGTGAGAGGAGCATAGTTCCCATTGGAATACTGGTCAGTTTGTTTATTTAAATTTACTTGTTCTTTATTTTAAATATTGTATTTGTTCCCGTTTTGGTTTTTTTTACTTTAAAATAAGATATGTGCAGTGTGCATAGGGATTTGTTCATAGTTTTTTTTATAGTCCGGCCCTCCAACGGTCTGAGGGACAGTGAACTGGCCCCCTGTGTAAAAAGTTTGAGGACCCCTGTACTACATCAAAGATTAAAAGAAGCTTTCAGAGGGAAGAATCTGAAATATTGAAATAATTAAATCTGTTCCAGTTTCAAAAAGTTCACATACTGTATACCCATTAGGATCAATCCTTTATTGGGGTAACATGTTACTTCCTACAGAAATTGAATAAGTGAAGATTTGTGAATAGGCAAAAACCCTCTCATACTCCATCTGGGCCCTGTCTGTCACTGACCTAAGATGCCCATTTCTGGCCCCAGATTGTGGAGTTGATAAGTTTAAGAAGGAGTTATAAAAAAGAATGTCAATGACCTGCTGATTCACAAATGCCAACTGATAGCTCATGAAGAATACGTCAGGGAGGATGACTACTTCAGTGCAGCATATCGCCACACATAGGAAACCTTCACGCTGCAGACCTCCATGTGAAAAAGGACGTACAATTTCATGTCATAATAAATATCACCAGGGTCAAACTGATCAATGCTGAGCTCTATACTTCTGGGGAATTTGGGGGGAGGTAGATTCCAAAGTAGAGATGTAAAGATCACCAAAACCTAACTGGAGGTATGAAAGTCACATGCAAGGCTTTAACCTTTAGAAAGAGAAAACAGGGAAGACTCTACCATTCAACATCATTTTAATCTACCCTCCTAAGAAGGAGGGACAACGTTTTTCCACTTCCACCAAAAGATAGTGCAGAAAAAATAGTTTTAACCAAAAATATGAGAATTTTAGCTATAATAATTACCAATGTTCAGAGCTCCCACACTGTCATTCAAGTCATACTGATATTCACGGTTCAGCATCTTGGAAGTTACAATAATAAGAGGCAACACAGAGGGAAGGCCAGCTCTGCCAGTACTGTGGGATTCCCTAGGTTCCCGTTTTAAAGTCCAGTTTCTTAACTATGGGATAAAACGAATGCACATAAAACTTACTATCTGTAAAATGGGTTAATACCTGCCTCATGAGGCCCTTGGAAGGATTCAGTAAGTTAAACATAAAATATTTAGCCTGTGCCTACCACATAGTAAATACTTGATAAATGTTAACTATTATTATCATTTTAACTTTGCCTGAGTCAACTTCTTCCAGTTAGTCTCTGATTCTATCAAAGCCAAGTAGAGAATTTATGTATATATGTGTGTATATATGCTCTTTTAATCCTCACAACAATCCTTTAGTAAGCACTATTTAAAGATGAGAAAGTGAGGCACAGAGAGGATACGTAACTTGCTCTAGGTTACATAGCTTACACTTGCAGAGTTGGGATTCAACTCCAGGCTGCCTGACTTCAGAGTCTTGGGCTCTTCCCCACTTTATAAATAACTGCTGCCCTCAAAACTTGACCACTAAGAACTAGAGCAAGGACCGACTGAGACAGGCCAAACAGGAACATAAATACTGTGCAGTGCTCATAAGTGGCCTGTGCTACCTTTACATCTAACAGAGAGCACGAACAAGTCCTTTCAGTACAAAACAACGTGTTTAAACACACTGTAACAACCGACTGAAAGTCATCCACAAAACACTGTGCCTGCCCCTCTGATGGGCCATCTTCTGTTATTTAACACACGATGAGGAAAAGAGGAGGGCCAAGAACCGGGGCTTAGAAGTCAAACACCTGGGATTCCATGACAGGTCCACCAGCGCGGCCTTACACAAATTCCTTGACATTTCTCATGCTTCAGTGTCCTGGCTGTAAGGATTAAATAAGTTATGTAAAGAGCTTAGTTTCAGTACCTGGTACTAAGGGCTATATAAATAAAATAATTACTAAATAATAAAAATAATTGCTTTTCTAGCTCAGTTCTATGCCATATGGGAAAACACCAACAAATAGACCTTATCAGCTATAAACTAAGAAGAATACATAGATAGATAAGTCAGCAGATAGGGAGATAGATGAATGAGTGGATAGATGGATGGGTGGATGGATGAATAGATAGATAGATAGATAGATACATAGATAGATAGATAGATAGATAGATAGATAGATAGATAGATAGATAGATGATAGATATAGATAGATATAGACATAAAAGAAATTCTATAAAATTTGAATTATATTGCAGATTCATTAAAATATTAGTAAACATGAACTACTCTAATTCAAAAGGTATCATAAACCTGAGTTTTATTATAAAATGCTTAGAAATTAAAAAAGAAAGGTCATCCGTTTTAAGTGGTAAGAACAGCTGTTATATACTGAGGGCCTATTCTGTGCTTAGCCCTATAACAGGCACTTCAAAGATGTTATTTTATCCTCAGAACCTCTCAGATTTGTCAGATGATCCCAGTTTTAGAGAGGAGGATGCAGAGCCTCTCGGGGTTAAGTGATGGGCTCCATGTCGCATTACAATAAGCAGCAGAGACTGTTGCTTAACCCTGAAAGGCTCAGCAATGAGGCCAGCAGGCACAAAATCTCAGGGTCACACAGCCACTCCACAAAGCGTTTCCTTGGCACCAATCAGAATTTCACTGAGCAACATTCGATGAAATCCATCCTCACCGCCAAGATGTGCTTTAAAGAAGCCCAAATTACTGAAAGGTCATGATATGTCCACACATCAAAGTGACATGCTAGTACAAATCCCATTCTGTCACCCAGTTTAGCCATAACGTCCCTTGGGAACACTGTCAGAGAGGTGCAATTTATAAATTGCTCTGGTTAGTCAAAAGTGACTGGATCTCCACAACGACAAATTGAGTTCTAGAGCTGGGGCACTGGTGAAAATGAAATAACATCAATGTGTTATGAAGTAACAAAACACGTGTTTGGGGTGAGAGCAGTTAAAGAAGGAAAATGTAAATCAAAATATCCTTTTCTAATTTTGCTTATAGCAGAGCATTCTTATCACAAACAGCAAATCTATGATTCTCACACTTTCTTATTTATGGTTTGCTATGTCACCTGGCCTCAAGGGGAAAAAAAGGCAGCAAGAATGTTCTCTGTGTAACTCCTAAGAGTTGAATCTGCTTCTTATATGTCAGAATACAAACTCCAACCCTGAGAGAAGAGTCCATGTTTGGGTCACTACTGTATCCTCAGCACAGTGCACACCTGGCATACTGAAGGCCTTCAATAATAAGGGTGGGTGTTCCCACCCAGCAAAATACAGAAACATAGAGGAGAAAAGTCATAAAGACCCACCTGAGGAAGGATCACTTATCCCATTTCAGCAGGCCTCAGCACCAAACTGCTCTTTGGAACCTAATACTTACAGAAGTGTGAGATAACAGAAATTTTTTTTTAATGAATGAACAGATAATATGCTTTGGAGGTGAAAATGCCTCCCAAACCCTTTTGATGATTCAATTTTTGGAATAACACAAATTATGCTTCAGGGACAAAAAATGCCTTCCAACACCTTTTGAGTATTCAAAATATTTGCCAATATTTTGAAATAATTACTGGCCTGCAATATGCCTCCTGATCTGCTAGTTCAGAAATATGAATCATATATGCAAAAAACTCACTGCTTCCATTGTGCTAGATGAGGCCAACAGAAAGAAGACCAAGGCGGGCCAACTATAGTGTCTTAGAGACAGACCGCAAACAAATAATTACAATGTCATACAATTAGAGCTTTTGGCAAAGTAGAACCAAATTCAGGAGTGCGTAAAAAGAAAATGACTAGCCCCTCGGCACATTTCAATCACACTGCGAAAAAGAACCTTTCTTTCCCCGATACCCTTTATAATTTCCTTGTCCAATCCTCATTTTCTTCAAAGTGAAAACAAAACACAAAAAACACAGTCCATCTATACACCAAATACTTAGCCCCCATGCTGCTCAAGTATCCTTCCACCCCCATGGAAAACTGCACATTGTTTTGATGTATGTTAGTTAGATAAGAAGTTCTTAAATTAATGGTCATCCTGCAATATTGGCTGCTAAAACACACACGTACAACTTGAGTGTTTAAGCTGTATCAGAAGTTTCTGGCTCTAGCATTTCCTCCAAAACCCTTGCCTTCTTATGGCCAATTAAAATTGTATTTAACAGTCTGTCCAAAATCTTAAAGATACAAGCTAAATGAATGGTTTATCTAAACTCATGATACCATCATTAACAGTTCATTTTATTAAATTATTTAAGTGCCATCCATCTCCAAGAGAGATTTAAGGCAACATACAATAAAAGATACATGCACTTGGAAGGAACAGTCACAAGCTGATTTTCCAACCACCAGATAATACTGTTGATGTGCTTGAACCTAAAAATAATTTGTAAAGTTCTGATAGCCAGAGAAAGAAGGGGATGGGATAGTCCACATAAATCTGATCAAAGGAGTAATATAAAGGGTTTTCCCTCCTCAGTACTGGGCAACAGTCAACTCTTTTTCACAATGGTTTGTACAATACATGTAGAAACATTGCCATGTGGTTTCTTACAGTTTTACTAAATAAAAGCTATGAGCATTATATTAAAGTGTATCTCAACAAAGGTACTCAGAGAGGCATTGATATTGTATTGAAATAAATACCTTAGTTTTATATTAATAAAATTAATAAAAACACATTGGGTAGGAAGGTGTCATAGATAGGTTGGTCTCCAAAAGAAAACCTTCCCAGGAAAACCATTCAGGTATGGTCTTTTCAAAAATAACTGATACAAAAGGTTTTCAGAAATGTCAACAACTATTTCACCACTCAGAAAGCTATCAACTCACTTGGCTGGAGCAGGCTGTGCTTATCAAGTCTGCCCCCTCACTCAGAGATTGCTCTGTCACTTATCACTGAAGACCTCCCATTGTCACCCACCTTAACCATAAGGGGAAGAGCAATCCTAAAGTGTATTCAAGGCTTTATTTCATATTTTAAAGGGAACATACACAGGCTATCTATTTGTACCTTAGTCAGTCTCTTCTCTCAATTTTTACTTTTCTTCATAGTAACAAGCTCTTCTACAGTATGTCCGTAAAGTCATGGTGCACTTTTGACCGGTCACAGGAAAGCAACAAAAGAAGATAGAAATGTGAAATCTGTACCAAATAAAAGGAAAATTCTCCCAGTTTCATACCTATTCAGTGCAGTTTGATGTGGGCTCACATATATTTTTTTAGGGCTCATTAGGTAGCTATCCTGTATAGCCTCTACAGACTTGTCACTGACTGATGGCCTACCAGAACGGGGTTTCTCCACCAAACTGCCAGTTTCCTTCAACTGCTTATCCCATCGAGTAATGTTATTCCTATGTGATGGCACTTCCTTACAAATGCGCCAATATTCACGTTGCACTTTGATCACGATTCAAATTTAGAAAGCCACAGAATGCACTGAACTTTCCTCTGTACCATCCACATCTCAACTGGCACGGCCGTGGGCTGCTCCGTGTATACACGGTGTTACGTCATCATCTGCGCATGCGCACATGCTGCCACATCATCCTACAGAAACTGGGAGGGTTTTCCTTTTATTTGGTGCAGATTTCACATTTCTATCATCTTTTGTTGCTTTCCTGTGACCGGTCAAAAGTGCACCATGACTTTACGGACACACTGTATTTGTTGGAGGGAAAGTGACACACTTTCAAAATGTTTATTCTTTTAACGTCCCTTATCCTTGTATTCCAAGTGGGCCCTATTCATTACAAAGAAACTTCCGGAGGCTTAACATACTAAATGTAAGATGTGAATGGGGGCGCAGGTCTAGTGGACATGGTGACCTGTCTCATTTCACAAACCTACGTGCCCCGCCCTCTTTTCGTTTTTCCCCAGGAAGCCTCATTAGAGTGCTCACTGCTGCTTAGGACAGCGCAGGAGGGGGTGCTGAGCTGTTGGGTCTGAAGTGTAGCAGGACAGACTACCACCTGAAACTGCTGCTTCGACTTCAGGTCAGGCAAAGAACAAACCAGGAAACAACCAATAAGAGCAAAGAGGGATACACTTAAGTTGAAGACACAACACTTGGTCTGACATAGGAAGTATGTGCATACTCAACAGCCTCGAAAGAGCACTCCGGACACTGCTCGTAGTCTTGGCTTTCTTCAGTGCTGTCCTGGGAGATGCCGGTGTGGCAGCCGTTGTTTTCTTTATTAGCTGAATAGATAATTCTTTCTTGCTTTTTTTTTAATACCAGCAACTTTCATCCTTTGAAACATGTGCTGAAAAGAAGAGTCAGCAAATAGTACTGCAGGTGCAATATTTGATTATCACTGTGAGATGAGCTTTGATCTGGGTACCTCAGCAGCACTGTGTGAAACTGGGGTTATTGAAAAACTGCTAACCTCTTATGGACTTATTCAGTGTTCAGAACATCAAGCTAGACTTTTCTTCCACGGTTCACAGTATAATAGCAACCTGCTGCACTTAAAAGTGGGAAATGATGTGAAATCCGAAGAATCATCTGACCAGCAGACTGGAAGACTCATTGCTTTTAAAATTCTTAAAGATAAAACCAGAAATCCTCCCTGAAGAATGAATGAATGGACAAGTTGTGTGTGCTGTTCCTCACAACTTAAAGAGTAAATCTCCAGCTGCCCTGGGTTAGACTCCAACAGGGATTATATGTTAAGAATGCAATGATGAAGTGTTCACCTGACTTACACACCTGAAGATGTGGAAGGGAACATTCAGCTGGAAACTGGACATAAAATAAACTTTGTAACTGATAACAATAAACATACTGCTGCTGTAATTGCTTAAAATATTATGCTGTTGAAAAAGAAGTTGCAACAGATGCCAGACTACTGCCTCAAGGAACAGTCATTTTTGAAAGATATCAGCACTGGACATTTTGAAAGAATTGTAACCACACTTATCCCAAAGGTACCCACTAAACACCAGAATGACAAGACACATTCAAGCTGATTTTGTGACTCCTAAAGAACTTTCCTTTGGAGACAAAGATACCAAATCCCAGGTAACCCCGTTGGAAGGTGACCATGTTAGGTTTAATATTTCAAATAACTGACATGACAAATTAGAATAAGCAAACAACACAGTTCTATCAAATATATTTCAGTTTACTAATAAAGCCAGAGAAATGGGTGTCATTGCTTCCATGAGAGATGGTTTTGGTTTTATTAAGTGTGTAAATCATGATGTTCATGTGTTCTTCCGTGACAGTGAAATTCTGAATGGGAACCAGCTCCATATTGTAGATACTGTAAGTAGTTTACTGTGGTTTCTGATATGCTCTCCCCACCCCCAATCATGCTATTAGGATCAAAACACATCCCCAGGGGACAGTTTCATTCCATCCCCATTCTGATCATCATTTCCTGGACCCTATAGAAAAATAAAAAAGCCAATCCTAAAAATACTTGCCCAAATAAAGGCAAAGAAGAGGAGGCTGAGGATGGTGTTATTGCTTATGATGATTATGGGGTGAATCTGACTATTGTTTTTCAAGCCAAGGAAGTGGCCAGCTCTACTTCTCAAATGGGAGAGAAGGCTGAATTTAGTAGTAGTGGTAAACCGAGGCCTGGACAGCAGACTGCAGCCTGTATGCCACTTTAAGGTCATAATTCTAACTCCAAGAGGTTCTTGGGTTATGCAGCAACTCTGAAGGATAATTTTGGATCTACTGAAACAGCCGATCATAATAAGGAAATTTTGTCCCGTTATAATGAGTTCTCTGGTGATGTCAATAGCCTGGAACTATAGGACATGATCGAATACCACTTGTCCAAAGGCAAAGGCAACAAAGTCAGTGCAGAAAAAGTCAACAAAACACACTCAGTGAATGGCATTACTGAAGAAGCCGATTCTACCATCTACTCTAGTGAAGTCATTCACCCTCTGAGGACTGTTGACCCAATACTGACTGAGTACCAAAGAAAGATTGAGATCATGGAGGAAGGAGATATGAAAGGCAAGGTCTAGCCCAGGGGTCCCCAAACTTTTTACACAGGGGGCCAGTTCACTGTCCCTCAGACCGTTGGAGGGCCGGACTATAAAAAAAACTATGAACAAATCCCTATGCACACTGCACATATCTTATTTTAAAGTAAAAAAACAAAACAAGAACAAATACAATATTTAAAATAAAAAACAAGTAAATTTAAATCAAGAAACTGACCAGTATTTCAATGGGAACTATGGGCCTGCTTTTGGCTAATGAGATGGTCAATGTGCTCCTCTCACTGACCACCAATGAAAGAGGTGCCCCTTCCAGAAGTGCGGCGGGGCCGGATAAATGGCCTCAGGGGGCCGCATTTGGCCCGCGGGCCGTGGTTTGGGGACCCCTGGTCTAGCCATTTGACATAATTGGAATGGCCAACAAGGGGACTATCTGCAGAAAGGGGAGAGTGTCAAGTTCCAATTGTTTGTCCTGAGCCAAAATGCACAGACTATGGCCTACATCACACACCTGCATAGGGACACTATGGAGTCTGTGAAGTAGGATAACTATGAGGTAGGATATGGCAAGAAGCTCTTTTCCCATGTGAAAATTTCAGTATGGCATTGAGCTACAGGCTAGAGATGATCCTGAATCAGCACACTGTCAAGTACAACACTTGTAATGTTTGGCAGCTCTGAGAGGGCCCCAAGGCTGTTGCAGCTTCACGATCTGACAGGTTGGTCAATCACTTGAAGAACAATACCCTAGTTGATGTCAGTGCTCCTTGCTTAATGGCTCTTCATGAGCCAAGGGACCAGATAAGTCAGTGGGATTTGGTGCAGAAAGAAAGATCTGTCAGGGTCCTTGCCGGTTGGCTCAGCGGTAGAGCGTTGGCCTGGTGTGCAGGGGACCCGGGTTCAATTCCTGGCCAGGGCACATAGGAGAAGCGCCCATTTGCTTCTCCACCCCCTCCCTCCTTCCTCTCTGTCTCTCTCTTCCCCTCCCTCAGCCAAGGCTCCATTGGAGCAAAGATGGCCCGGGCGCTGGGGATGGCTCCTTGGCCTCTGTCCCAGGCGCTAGAGTGGCTCTGGTTGCGGCAAAGCGACGCCCCGGAGGGGCAGAGCGTTGCCCCTGGTGGGCGTGCCGGGTGGATCCTGGTCAGGCGCATGTGGGAGTCTGTCTGACTGTCTCTTCCCTTTTCCAGCTTCAGAAAAATACAAAAAAAAAAAAAAAAAAAAAAAAAGAAAGATCTGTCAGGCTGGTGTCGCTGACTAACAAGCATATCCACAAAGCACATCATTAATCCACTGTGATCAAATTGGGGGGATTCTGATGAAGGGGTCTGAAGACCTCCCTCGCAAAATCTGGAATACTTATTCTTATTGAGCTATTACACCAGTTTTAACAACTTCCTCACAATATGTTTAAAAAAAATAAACTATTTTAAAATTATGCACAGTTGCAGCCTGGAAGACTTAAGATGAAACTTAAACAGGATGAATTTTAGGAGCTTTATTTGTTGCTTTTAACACAACTGGTAATTGCAAAATCTATATATTATGCCTGTGTAAGTGAAAAATACAGACTGTTACCTTATTGGCCCTATGAAGGTCTCCATTACGGTATACACTCTACCTTCATTACTTCTGGCAAGATGTCCTGCCTCAACATTCAGTTACATCCTTTTCCTTTTCTTTCCTGTTCATTGTGCTTTAATTCTGAGGACTGTAGACTATATTAAAAATATAAAAATTTGTGTAGGCAAGCCATTTCCATAAGTTGATGGCCACATGTTAAAAGGTTATTTTTCATATCATTTATAATCTTGTTTGGTTAGATGACAATGAAAATTATCTTCCAGAGTAGGTTTCTCTCCCCTTGAAATGGGGTAGGGGGTAAATTTACCACAATTTTAGTATGTATAGTGCAGAATTTCATGCAAATGAGGTATGTCAACAGTGTGACAGATGAAGACCTAAATTCTTGTTTTTAATTGTTTGATTTTAGAGAAACAGAGAAAGGAAGGGGTAGAGAGACAGAAAGAGAAGCATTCATTTTGTTGTTCCACTTAGCTGCATATTCATTGGTCGTTTCCAATATGTGCCCTGACCAGGGATAGAACCCACAACCTTGGTGTCTCAGGACATGCTCCAACTGACTGAGCTAGCCAGCCAGGGCCAAGACCTAACTTCTTAATGGGCTGATTCATGGATACAGCTCTGTGGTCTCGTCTTGGAGAATTAGAGGCCTACCATGGACTAGGCCTTCAAATGGAAACCTGACTCTTCGGCAAGTCAGCTCTAGCACCTGAAATGCACTCAGCTCTCTGATTCAGCCACTTTGGGGGAAAGGGCACCAAGTCTAGGCTTACTGGGTGTTCGTTAGGCATTCAAGAGACATGAGTATATGATGTTTCAGTAGGAAACTTCCGAGGCAGAATTTCAAGCTAGGCAAAAGTAATTAGTAGTACTGTATTAGACTTAGTTTTTATACATTTCTCTTTAACTATAGTGAGATCCCTTCTTTCTTTCCATCACTTAATTGACTCAATTCCTCCCCCTGCTAAAATTCATTTCTTGTAGTCAGAACCCTCATTTCCTCTGTGCTAATGATCAACCAAGTCAGAATATGATGGGAGGAACTAACAGCTCCTTCAAAGTACCAGGAATGTTTGAGTTTAAAAATGATTAAATATTGAAATATTTGGCTAAAAGGTTGATAAAGCACTTTTTACTACATCAGCTCATGTTTTTACTTACTGTATTAAACTAGTTTAGTTACAAAATTAATTATGTATGTTTACATTAAGAATTAAAAGTATTAAAGCCCTAAGAAGAATTCTAGGTACTTCAAATTTTACCACTTAAAGACAAACCAAGGGAACATTTTTATTAATTCCTTTTCAGGTCGCCCCCCATGTTACATATTTATTAAAATGTTAACCTTGTAAATTCTATTATAGTCTATTTTTCATACATTTTGGCCCATGTCAATATATTTTTTAACATCTTTGTCAGGGTTACATAATATTCTCATATATATATATATATATATGATTTTTTTTTTAATTTTTCCAAAGTTAGAAGTGGGGAGACAGTCAGACAGACTCCCGCATGGACCCAACCAGGATCCACCCGGCATGCCCACCAAGGGGTGATGCTCTATCCATGTGGGGCGTTGCTCTGTTGTGGCTGGAGCTATTTTAGCACCTGAGGTGGAGGCCATGGAGCCATCCTCAGCGCCTGGGCAAACTTTGCTCCAATGCAGCCTTGGCTGTGGGAGGGGAAGAGAGACACAGAGAGAAAAGAGAGGGGAAAGGGGGAGAAGCAGATGGGCACCTCTCCTATGTGCCCTGGCCGGGAATCGAACCCAGGACTTCCACACGCTGGGCTGACACTCTACCACTGACCCAACCTGCCAGTGCCATATAGATGAATTATAATGGATCCATCCACTGCCCTTCAAGGGGCCATCAGGGTTACTACCAATATTTAGTTTCAACAATATTCATTAAGCATCCTCAGAGCTATACCTCTAAACACAGCTCTTATTTAGCTCTAAACACAGTTCTTATCATTTACTTAGAAATTACTCCCAGGGCCTGGCTGGGTTTCTCAGTAGATAAAACATCATCCTGGCACACAAAGGTTGTGGGTTCAATCCCCAGTAAGCACACATAGAGAAGAAACCAATGAGTGCACAATGACTTGATGCTTCTCTCTGTCTCTCTCGTCCTCCCTCTCTCCCTTCCTCTCTCTTAAATCAATGGAAAAATTTAAAAGGAAGGAAAGAAGGAAGGGAAGGGAAGGGAAGGGAAGGGAAGGGAAGGGAAGGAAAAAGAAAAGAAAAAAGAAATCACACCTAGAAGTGGACTCACTGAGTCAAAGGATCATCACACTGTACTCTTTTAGTCACAGGAGGCCTTGTAGGCAAAACAGCCTTCTCAATCATTTCACTTTGCACTTCTTTCAATCTCTCGTGGCTAAATTTTCCCAGTTTGTTCCTGTTGCCTTTGCTGTTAGTCATTTAATTATTATATAATTTTTGTGATTTATTTTTTTTCTTTTAGTGAGGGGGAAGGAAAGAGAAAGAGAGGGGGGGACAGAAAATAACAGACAGGAACAGACACTCATAGTTGCAGTGCTTAGTTGTTCATTGATGACTTTCTCATATGTGCCTTGACCGGGGGCAGGGTTCCGGCTGAGTCAGTGACCCCTTGCTCAAGCCAGTGATCTTTAGGCTCAAGCCAGCAACCATGGGGTCATGTCTATGATCTCATGCTCAGGCCAGCAACGCTATGCTCAAACTGGTAAGCCCCCAGTCAAACCGGCAACCTCAGGGTTTCAAACCTGGGTCCTCAGCATCCCACGCCAACACTCTATCCACTATACAACCACCTGGTCAGGCATTATATGATTTTTAAGATATTCAAAAAAAAATTTTTAAGTGAGATGAGGGGAGACAAAGAGACAGATTCTCACATGTGCTCCAACAAAGATCAACCAGTCAAGCCCCCTACAAGGTAATGCTCTGCCCATCTTGGGCTGTGCTTGGCAACCAAGCTATTTTAGTGCCTGAGGTAGAGACTCCAGGGAGCCATCCTCAGCACCCAGGCCCAACGCACTCGAACCAATTGAACCATGGCTTCAGGAGGAGAAGGAGGGGTGGGGAAAGAGAAGGGGAAAGGGAAGGGATAGAGAAGCAGATGGTCACATCTCCTGTGTGCCCTGACCAGGAATCAAACCTGGGACATCCACATGACAGGCCAGTGCTCTACCACTGAGCCAACCAGCCAGGGCCAGATATTCAAATTCTATAGTCCACAGGACAGCCTAGTTCAATAAGCTATCTGGCTTGGCATAACCTCTGAGACCTCTAAAACAAGATCTGAAGCCATCCTGTCTGTTGCATCCTTTTGTGTTTTTGAACTTTCATCCATCTGCCATTTCTCAGATACCTCTAACTGAATGACTGTCATGAATCACCAAATATTCCAGAACCCTATACTGACCTTATCTAATCCTTAGTTCCACCTTCTTCTTTCCTCACAGTAACTTTCTAATCCACAGGCAAAACTAACTCCAGAAAGCTTGGAAATTCAGAACAAGGGCCTCCAAATCTCAAACCCTCCTGTTAAGGGTGTTGAGCCGGCAGCATTTCTCCGAATACGTTCTGTGGGACACTATACTTATGAGAAGACTCACCAGGGACAGCACTGGTGACAGACATATTAGGTTCTCTGTCCCTGCCCCCTCTCATGATGCAACACTTAATTTACTTGGCATCTCCCTGTTTATCTCTGTGGGACCAAGGTGTCATTGGAACAACATGCAGCAGCATTTGTTACAGTCAGTCTTTCCTGAGAGTGACAGTAGTAGCAGCTCAGGATTATTTTCCGGACCATAGCTCTCATCCACATCATACCAGCAAGAAGGATGAGGCTGCAGAGCCGTATCCAAGAAGAGCTTTATTGTCAGAACACAACTGCTACCCAGGAAGATGGCCTGGGCCACTTATTTTCCCAACACATTATTAAGCTCAGACCGCATCCATTAAGTCACACATATTCAATATCTAGTAAATGCCTGGGCTATTCGCAAGTAAGCACTGGACAAGATGCAGACAACCCCAAAGAGCTCCTGTGTTTCTCATTAGCCTCTGGACAGGACAATCCTTTATTGGGTGAGATTGTCCCAAGGACTGAGGGGCATTTAGTATCCCATACCCTGAGGACATTAAATGCAAATACACACACCCCTCCCCATCATCCTCGCAACCACAAGTATCTGCACAGGTTTCTAAACACCAGGGGGTAGGTAACAGCACCCCACGTTGAGAACCTCTGTTTCTACTTGTTGAGATGGAATTAACATTCAGGAAATGACAGAAAACAATATTAATCCGGATATGGAATTGTGCAGTGCAAGTTGTAAGTACCACAAAGGATCAAAGGAGATCAAGGGAGGCTGACAGCCCGGAGCAGGCTTTGATGTGAGTGGGAGACGGAGACCTGTCACCTCTCTCAGGAGTCCAGCCCAGGGTTCAAATGGGCCATGTAATGCTTTGTCACAGACATCCTGAATTTCCCCTGCTTTAAGCTGATTAAAAGTTTAAACCAACTTTTAAAAATGCTGTTATTGTTTCTGCCTTCCTGTTCAGGGCAAGTTTTCTCCTTGCATGCTGAGTATTCAGGGAGGGCAGGAAAACAGAGAGAGTCTCGGTGAAGGCGGAGGGCACTGCCGGCCCGGCCTGGCCCCGCTCGGCGGCTCAGAGAACTCAGCCAGGGGCGCCGCCCCTTCCCTGCAGGACTGACCCTCACTCGGCACTGGGGAGACAGAACCTTGCCCAGTTCCTTTCTGCCCATGTCAGCTGTGGTCAAAGGGCCATTGTTCCCAGAAGACCAGTGTGTTTAAGCCTCTGGGAACAATGCCTCTTGTTGATCTTCTGTGCTCCAGCTGAATAAGGTCACTGACTGTTTTCAACCTTAGCCACAATCAATATCTTTGCCTTTTATTGTGCAACGCTGGCAGCGGTATGTTGTCTGATGTCATTGTTATGCTCTGGTGAGACTGAAAAGGTCAATGAATGAATCGTCTTATAGAACCTGTTCAGAATTTACTAATGATGCACACAATAGAATAGGTATTATATGAGTGTGTTTCTCAAACTTCTGGAGCTTATTTAAAATACAAAAAGCTTCTTTAAAACGCTGATTTCCAGGCCTCAAAAAGTTGGATTCAGTAAGCTGTGGGGGCGGAAGCTGCAATTTAACCACCAATGGGTGTTCCCGACACAGGTGATCCATGGGTACACATTGTGAAACACTGCCACAGAATGACTGTAAACTAAACAGAGAGCTAGCATCTTATCAACATTTTATAGTTTATCTCCTTGAAATGTATTCTTTGCTAGCAAAATAAAAACTAAACATCTAGTAAATACAGAAACAAGAGATCAATTTAATTCTGAAAGAAAAACAGAGTGCCTATTATAGGGCTCATACACAGTTATGGTAAGTATGTAAGTAAATTTTACATTTATGTATATAAAGAATTTATATTGCCTGACCAGGCGGTGGTGCAGTGGATAGAGCGTCAGACTGGGATGCAGAGGACCCAGGTTCGAGACCCCAAGGTTGCCAGTTTGAGCGCAGGCTCATCTGGTTTGAGCAAAAGCCCACCAGCTTGAACCCCCCAAGGTTGCTGGTTCCAGCAAGGGGTTACTCGGTCTGCTGAAGGCCCATGGTCAAGGCACATATGAGAAAGCAATCACTGAACAACTAAGGTGCTGCAATGCACAATGGAAAACTAATGATTGATGCTTCTCATCTCTCTCCGTTCCTGTCTGTCTCTCCCTGTCTATCCCTCTCTCTGACTCACTCCCTGTTTCTGTAAAAAATAAATAAATAAATAAAATTTAAAAAAAAAGAATTTATATTTTAGCCACTATATAAAAGTGGTTCATCATAGATGAATATCTGTTATATCAAAGCACATTAAATGTAACTATACAACTTTATATTTGGGTCATTTTCCAATATTTCTTACTTTATCCTCATGAAAGAATATCTTACCATCTGATTACTTGTAGCAGACTGGTATGCAAACTAAGGCATAAAGAGTTTACACAACGTGCCCGACCAGGCGGTGGCGTAGTGGATAGAACATCAACTTGGAATGCTGAGGACCCAAATTCAAAACCCCAGGGTTGCCAGTTTGAGCGGAGGGTCTCCAGCTTGAGTGTAGGATCACAGATATGACCCCATGGTTGTTGGCTTGAGTCCTAAGGTCTCTAGCTTAAAGCCCAAGGTCACTGGCTTGAAACCCAAGGTTACTGGTTTGAGCAAGGGGTCACTGGCTCAGCCAGAGCCCCCCAGTCAAAGCACATATGAGAAAGCAATCAATGAACAACTAAAGTACTTAAACAACCAATTGATGCTTCTCATCTCTCTTCCTTTCTATATCTCTCTTTCACTAAAAAATAAATAAATAAATAAAATAAAATAAAATAAAAAGTTTACATAACATGTCTAAAGATCAAGACAAGAACCCTAACCATCTAAATGCTATGCCTTTTTCTGCTAGATTAGAAATGGCAAGGAAGTTCATGCCACATGCCAATTCAGACAGACCAGTAGACCAGAAACAGCCGCCTAAAGTGTAGCACTACGAAAGCCAGCCCAGGAAGGAAGTGGTGACAGATTAAGGATGTCTGCCATGAGCCCAGGTAAGAAGAGTGGAGCATCTATGCACATATATACTAGACATGCCACCTCTCAGAGTCTTTAGAAGCACTTAAAATATTTATAAATACCACTACTTTCATTCCTTCACTCGACCATTCAGTGTCTACTATTTGCCAAACTATGCTAGGTACGAGCGGTACACCTGTGAACTGTTCGTACTACCAACAGGACAGACATGATTCAACAAGGCCGTCTCTAACCTCAGGGTTTACCTAACTAAAGGGTATTTAAGGGGACACCTGAAAAAAGAACAGAGCCAACAAAATTTTTAAAAGGAGGAAGTAGAAGTCAATGCTATTTCAGAGAAACTGAGACCAAGCCACCACAGCTGGGTCACAGAGAGGCAGAGGGGATAGGGGGACGGCTAGGGATGGGCAGGTGACAGCCAGGTCATGAGGGACTTTGAGGCTATAAAATTATGGTTTCAATTTAATATCATAGGAAGTTATGGAAAAGCTGAGTGCTGTGGGTTTACTTATTTTAATTTTTGAGGGGAGGGGATGTGAATTACTAGATTTCCATTTCATAAAGAGAATGGAAGAGTCACAGTGAACACAGAGAGCATCTGTGGTCACCCAAGTGACCAGACCAGGAGGGCAGCAAGGAGATGGGAAGAAGTGGTGAATCCGAGATAACTCTGGGAGCAGAATCTGCAGTGATTTGATGCGGCAGAGCATATAAGAGACAACAGAGGGCAGACCAAGAGGCAGCTCTGAGTAAAGTGCTTAGGACGTACTCAAGTGGAAACTCGACAAGGCAGCTGGACACACCAGGGTTGAAGACCTTAAGGAAGGTTTAAGATTGGAAAATCTGGGGATCACAGAATGGAAGATGATAAGACCAAAAATACTTCCTATATCTTCTGCTTTCCAATCTAGTTAAATTTCATAATAGTTATACTGCTACACATGTAAAGACTTATTTCAGAAGAGACATTATCATATAAGTTTCTGATTTCCTAAATTACAGCACTTACTGCAAATTTTTTATCTCTCATAACAACTTAATTCAAGCAACTAAAAACCTCCTATTGAGAATTTTGTAAAGACTTTGCACTTCAACGCCTCCTTATGTATGGCGCATCAACATAATTTCATCTTTCTTTAGAAATCTACTATCTTACATTCATTCTGCCATTCAGAGCTCTGCAAGTATGATGATCTCTAGGCTCTCCCTGAAAGTGGCTGGCTATGTGAATGGAGAATACCTAGCTTGGCTTGCTTTGTCATCTGTCATACTCTAAATGCCCAAGGCTGTTGTAAGTTGCCTTACTTGGACGCAAGACCAGGAAATGGGGCCAAGATCATTGAAACTGTAGGAAAGATGCGGGCCCCTGGCTGAGCCACCCCCTCTGGGAAGTTTTGGGAGAAACAGGCTTGTTTCAAATTCAGTCAAGAGAGACAGGGTGGAGCCTCCAAAAGTTATGACTAGAACCAAACTGTAAAAAAGGACCACCTTAAAAAAAGGACTTCAATTCCTGGAGCTGACATTTTCTTTCCTGCTAAAATGCACATCTCCTAGGAAGAAAGCACTAAAATTGGCAGTTATTTCAGAGTTTCGGATTCTTTCCTGCCAACATGTTTTAATAGGAAAAGCTCAAGATGCTGGCATCCAGAGATGGAAGAGTCCACGCGTCTCAAACCTTGTCCTTGCCTGACCAGGCAGTGGCGCAGTGGATGGAGCATCAAACTGGGATGTGGAGGACCCAGGTTCGAGACTCCGAAGTCACCAGCTTGAGCGCAGGCTCATCTAGTTTGAGCAAAGGTCACAAGCTTGGACCCAGGGTCACTGGCTTGGGCAAGGGATTACTCGGTCTGCTGAAGGCCCACGGTCAAGGCACATATGAGAAAGCAATCAATTAACAACTAAGGTGTCGCAATGAAAAACTGATGATTGATGCTTCTCGTCTCTCTCCGTTTTTGTCTGTCTCTCTCTCTGTCTCTGAAAACAACAACAATAACAAAAAAACCTTGTCCTCAAATCACTCAGGTAGAAACTGCCATTTTTCTTCCTCAAATACTCTCATGGCCACCACCACTAACATCAGGTTCTCAAGACACAGCTTTGAAGTTCCAGAAACCAAAATAGACCATGTGGGAAAGAAAACTGCTGGTAATGGCACTCCCTTCTCATACCTCAAACCCCTTCCACATTTCATACTTCAAAGCCTTGTATGGCATACAATAAGAGTGCGTAAACAACATTTCCCAGGTTCTCTGTGTCCAAAAATATCTGGAAGTACATTTATTATTCCCCTTTAAAAGTTTTTTTAAAAATTCAAAAAGATCTGACGTGTATATGTGTTTATTTACAAATTCACTGTTTTGAAGTGCTGCCATTCATTTAATTCTTAGACATGTGTTTCAGAACAGATTATGAGATACCGGAAGATTGAAATAAAGAAAAAAAAACTAGGATTTCTATGATACCAGAAATCTGGGCTTAGTGCAGAAAATATGCATACTTGTACCTAAAAATAAAAATAAGAGGTCAAGGGAGTGAGAATTTATGAATAACATGAGTCAAAGAAAAAGCAAAGTGCCATAAAGAAAAGTTTGTGAGAAAACAGAAAAGCTATATATAGGTAGTATATAAAATGTATAAAGTTATATATGACCTATAATATGTATATTATGCAGGGGTGGGCAAAAATAGGTTTACAGTTGTGAGTATGTGAAAAATTTATTCTCATATTACTGTATTATTTTCCATACAAATAACAGTAAATCTATTTTTCCCTACCCTGTATTGTATATGTATATGATGTATATATGTTACAAAATTACATAAAATATAAAAAGCTATATGTTCTCTATAAATTACACATATCACAAAGATCTGTATTATTCAGAAAGTCCCAATTTCTCTTTATTTTTTAGCAACCATTCATGCAAGTTAACAATTACAAAAAAAAGGAAAATGTTTCCTAATCTCCCAACTTTCATTGTTTTTAACATGCAACATACCTGCTTTTCAGACCAAATGCAAGAAGATATCATGGTTTAGACTTGAAACACTTCCCTCTCACACGTACAGTATCTATATGATCACTATCTGAACAACTGTAACAAGTGACATTAGGCAACCAAATCTGATCTGCCACAATGCAGACAGCACAGGGGAATAATGTTCGCACCCAAACTATCTTGGAGAGCACATGTTGACTTGCTGCACAGCAGTGAGCATTTCAAGACAAACTTAGATTTTTCCATTACATTATGCTCAGCTGGAAAAACTGACTCTGTAGCAAGGCTGGCAACTTGACTTAACAAGAGACTCTAAAGTCTGTGGCTGATTTTCACATCACTTGGAATCGCGGGAGGGGAGGGGACAGCAGGGACATGAGGCAGTGCACTTCAGCACATCCACACGGCGGGCCTGGGACTGGCCCTCCATCAAGTTATTTTTAAAAGTCAAGGTGAATAGACATACGTGTTAGACATCTAGCTGTCAAAAATTATCAACCATTAGAACAAAAAAGTTTGGCACAAAAAACAAATCTGCCAGTAAAGCAGAAAATAATCCAATCCCACTGATGGCAGGGAGAAGAAGTTTCTGTAGCGACTGTGACCTGCATTTGAATGAACCCCAGAAACAAAGTGTGACTAATGTTCCACTTACAGAGGAGGCAGGATGGATAATAGGGTTTTGAGGACAAAATAATCAGGCATGGAGCAGCGGCTCCAGCAGGAAGTAGATAGAAACTACCAACTCCCAAAAGTCAAAGACCCCAAATAATATCTATGTTGAAAGCAAAAATTCTGCTTAGTTTGGCCAGATGACAATGCTTCAGAGTAAAATTTACAGGTAGTTTTTGAACTAAAATATTTTTTCACTTGACTTAAATACAAATATCTTTTAACTTAAAAAAAAAAATCAAACCTCATTCACTCAAGTAACAGAAGATTGGCCCCTAGAAGGACCCTTTGAAGAATGCAGCTACATGGCCTTCAAAGGAAATCCCAAAGGAGGCATCATCAAAAAGCCCTGTACGGGCAGCTCTACCAAAACCAGTACTGATTTTCCAGTAGAGATCGTTCTGTGGAAGAAACTACTCTTTTGTATGTGTTTGTTCTGATATATTTACTTCTCAATTGTCTTATATGCTCACAATGCTGACATAACTTGGAGGAATGTACCGTATGTCCCCATGTATAAAATATACCTTTTTTCAAAAAATTTGGGATCTAAAAACTGGGTGCATCTTATACAGGGGTTGTAGATTTTTTACTTGCATTTCCTGCTTTTTTGCATGGATGAGGAGTTGTATGAATTTTATGATGAATAAAACTTGAGTTCAATAATGTTCTGTAATACCTTTCTTTTTCAAATTTTGGGCCCCAAAATTAAGGTGCATCTTATACATGGGAGCGTCTTATACATGGAGAAATACGGTGATAATAACTACAATATCAGGTAACTCATTGAATGTGATGAGTGTCTGAAGTGCTTTACCATTAATCCTCCAAACAACTCTGAGGAAGTCATCTTGTCCCCTTTTCACAGGTGAGGAAACTGAAGCACGGAAAGGTTACACAAGGAGACTTGGAGGAGATGAAGCCAAGCCTCCTCTGCAAACCCCATCACATGAATAGGAAGCTGAGCTCTAAACGGTAATTCTACAACCTATTACATCCAAGTGCTCTATTAACCATGATCCCCTCTTGTTCCAGTGAAGGAGAGCAGCTTTAAGGGCCTTCTTCACTTCAGTTGTATGTGTTTCCAGCTGTAGCTAAGTGTACTTTTTGCTCACATCCAGTATTTTCCTTAACAGAGAGCTTAAATCAAAAACTTTTGCTGAAAAGCTAAGATAGATAATGTATCAGGTCTAACTGCAATGTCCAAGAGAACCCAAATAGATCCTTTGTGCAACAATCAACTAAAATACTGTCTTGGAGTTTTAGAGAAATGCTCTGAAGCTGTGAAATGAAAAGGGAAGAACAGAAAGTATACCCAGGCTCCAAGCTGATACCAGGAGAGCTCACGGCACACAGTATCTTGTGCTCAGTCCAAAGATGCCATGAACCCCAGGGAATAGGACGTGCTACAAACACCTTCTCATTTGTAAATGGGAAATGGGTGCCATTTATTTCACTGATGTGTTCAATCTATTGAAACTACCTTCATATTTCAATTTGCAGTTTATTCATTTGATTAAGTTATTCCTAGCTTCTGTCTGAAAGGGGAAAAGGAGAAGCGAAATGAACTTGGCCTTGGTAGCTGCTGTCACTTTAAGAAGAAAATGGCAGCATGTGTACACTTTCAATAAAATAAAAGGGGGGAGCAACTAGCTTTGAAGATGACAAGGCAGCTACTTCACTGAAGCACGTGTAGAACATCCGTAACCTACCTCAAAAGGAGAAGCTCTGTAATAGCAAAGGGAATCATGGCCTGCCCCACCAGCACACTTAAAATTCTAGCACCATCTCAACAGTGCTTTTAAAAATGTTTCCCCTTTCCAGTTGTCTATAGACTGTGAATTCAGAAAGAGGTGTTGGCCCTGGCCGGTTGGCTCAGTGGTAAAGCATCAGCCTGGTGTGTGGAAGTCCAGGGTTCAATTCCTGGTCAGGGCATACAGGAGAAGCACCCATCTGCTTCTCCACCCTTCCCTCTCTTCATCTCTCTCTTCCCTTCCCATAGCTAAGGCTCCATTGGAGCAAAGTTGGCCTGGGCACTGAGGACGGCTCCATAACCTCTTCCTCAGGTGCTAGAATGGCTCCCACCACAACAGAGCAACACCCAGATGGGCAGAGCATCGCCCCCTGGTGGGCATGCCCGGTGGATCCCAGTCAGGCGCATGCAGGAGTCTGGCTGCCTCCCCGCTTCTAACTTCGGAAAAATACAAACAAACAAACAAAGGTGTTGGTGTGTCCCTGGTTGATGATTCTATTGGTTGGATGACCTGGGAACCCAAATGATTTCCTTCCTCTTGGTTCTGCTTCAGAAAAGGTTTACTTGCTTACAAAAAAAAAAAAAAGCACTCTAGCAACAAACAGAAGGCATAGCCACTGCAGTACAACCCACGGAGATGAGGTTTTTATAAGATTCTAACAAAAGACTACTTAGAACACACAGCTTTCCATCCCTTACACCACCTAAGAACCTCATAATGTAGATATTTTTATCCTCATTTTACAGATAAAAAATAAGTTGAATTTCTCTTTAATAAAGTTGTTTCTACTCCCGAGTGGGTAGCACTGTTTAGAAGTGAGCCTAACAGAGGCTCCTCATTGACCGGAACCTGCCCATTGGCACACAGATGAGGACGCTCTGGTTTACTAAATTAATTCACTCTCCTTTAAAGACACTGATGTGGATACAAAGCCCAGGAGGGTTATTCACTGTTTCTATTGAACCAAACACATGAATCACAATGTCTGAAGCTGGCTGAATGCAATACAAAAAACAGGATTCTACTTCAGAATCAGTGATTCGTGTCCCAAAACATTTCAGGAGTAACAGGGTGATTTTTAAAAAGTTCAGATCCTACCACTAATGTGGTAAATATACTTCCCTTTTTACAAAGCATGTAGATTAAGACATAGTACTATTTATCTCTTAGTTATATGCAAAAGAAATGACAAGTTCAAAATGCCAGTAACCAGTGAAAAACAAGGAAATATTCCAAGATTAATTTCTCCACACAACCTTAGCTCAGAGTCTGTCACCAATTATCTCAGAAGTACCACAACTTTTCAAATAAAACCACCACCACATGAGGATAAAGCAGGAAGTTCAACAGGAATAACTTTGAAATTGACTGGAGACAGCCAATGGAAACCAAATTAAAAATTCATATTCCATTAACGGTTTGTGTGACGTTCCAGCTAGATGGAGCTCAAGCCCACCTTTGACTCTTCTCCAAGGAAAGGAAACCATACACATTAGTAATTATAAGAAGACAGCATACATATTTTAAGAACTATATTTTTTTACTGTTTGTTTATTGTTTGTAAGCAAACAGATTGCTTAATCACTAATTCCTCTTTATTTTTTCCCCATTATGAAAAAAGTTAGCATATGCAAAAATCTTTGGGGAGTTAATAACAGTCCCTTGAGAGCCCTGCCTTTCTTCCCTATCCCTCCAGGCACCAGTGAAGTAACCACAAGTCCCAATCCCTCTATCTAATCTGTGTGTAATTGACTAATTACCCTAAAGCACTGCTTTTATCAGCTTTTACACACCCCTCCTGCCAAACACAGAGTCAGAAAGACTTGGCCTGGTTTTCTAGGCCAACACATCTAGCCCTAACCTCATTTCCTACTGCTCTTCCTTCCCAACACTTCACTCCCGCCAGACTCATACTGCCTAACCCCGAACTTTGTTCTCCTTAACTTACAAAGGCACATTGACCACTCTCCCTGCTCATCAACCTGGGGGGTCATAATACTGCAACACTCAGGTGGGCCACCTGCTTCTCTAACCCCTCCTCCTCTGCCTCCTTTTACAACTTTTACCCCTGCCCAACCCGTCATTGGATTTCCACTTCCCTGACCCTGCCCTTGTTCCTTATTTCATCCAAGGACTAGGAGTTTGTGAGGGAGACATGAAGGCAGCCCTAAGACAGAAATTTCAAAATTATTTCTGGCATGGTTTCTTAGAGAATTGGCTGATTCTATGGCTACAGCAGGAAATATGCAGGATGAGCCTGAACTACCGTATTTCCCCGTGTAAAAGACGTGCCCATGTTTAAGATGCACCTTAATTTTGGGATCTGAAATTTGAAGAAAAAAAATGTATTACATAAAGTTACTGAATTCAAGTTTTATTCACCATAAAATTCATACAACTCCTGTGACCCTGTGGTGGCGCAGTGGATAAAGCATTGACCTGGAAATACTGAGGTTGCCGGTTTGAAACCCTGGGCTTGCCTGGTCAGGGCACATGTGGGAGTTGATGCTTCCAGCTCCTCCCCCCTTTCTCTTTCTCCTCTCTCTCTCTCCTCTCTAAAAATGAATAAATAAAATAAAATAAAATAAAAAATTAAAATTAAAAAAAAATTCATACAACTCCTTATCCCTATCAAAACTCCCACCTATTAGCTTGTCTTCATCTGTGTCTGATAAATCACTGCCTTCAACAATTAGCACAAAAACAAGCGTGAAAAAGTGGGAAATGAAAGTAAAAAAATATGCAACCACTGTATAAGACATACTCAGTTTTTAGACCCCAAATTATTTGAAAAAAGATGCATCTTATACATGGGGAAATATGGTATCCCATTGAATCAGAGTCACAAAATGCACATGTGTGCGCGCGCACACACAGCAGAGAGCATCTCAAAAGGCACAGGAGCCAAGTGAAAGATCTCCCATCTCAAGCAACAAAATAAATGATGTGATATTAGATTATAACCCAAAGCATAAATGAAATAGCCATGAGTCCATCCTGATATAATTGATTGAATAAATGAATCAATGAATGAGGGAGAATATATAAATCTGTGCAGAATAATTCAAAATAACTTATTGTAATAATCCACTCTCAAGAAGGTGGAGCATAACTCCCTACTTCTCGTGGGTGGGCTGGATAATAACTACATTACAAAGAGTAAAATATGAAAAGGTAGAAAAAAAAGTAAATTTACAGTGACCTTGACACTGAACAAGGTCAGTATCAACAGCAATAATTCATGTCGATCCTGCAGATGTGATGAAAACGGTGCTTCATTTTTGAGGTCTTCCTCATAAAAACCCGTAACGCCAATCTAATCATGAAAACATTAGCCAAATCCCAATTGAGGCACAATGAACAAAACACCTGAATAGTACCCCTCAAAACTATCAAAGTCATCAAAAATAATGTCAGAAACAGCCACAGTCTAAGAGCCTAAAAGTCTAAGGAGATAGGATGCAAAAATGAAATAGAAAAGGGATATTTGGTAAAAACTAAATAGAAAAGGGTTCCTGAAATAGAAAAGGGATATTTGGTAAAAAACTAAGGAAATATAAATAAAATATAGGTTTAGTTAATAATAATGTAACAGTATTGTATCATTAGTTATGACAAATGGACCATCCTAATGTCAGATGTTAACAGTAGGGTAAATTGGGAACATAGGAAATCTCTGTAGTATCTTCCTAAATTCACAACTCTTCTCTAAATCTAAAACTATTCTAAAATTAAAAGTTTACTTTAAAAAGTTATCCTTGGCTCTTCCGTCTCCCTTACCTCACACCCAGGCTATCGTTCAAAGTAACTCTGTTCCCTCCTCTCCAATTACCTTGGCCACTGCCCTTCCTAATTTTTGTATTCGCCAATTCACCCTCCACCCAGTTGCCAGAGGAAGCTTTCTATCATACAAATCTGAGGATAAGACCTTCCTAATCAAAACCCTTCAACAGCTCTCCCTTACCCTGATCAGAGTTGGCAGGCTTTTCCCATATAGGTTCAGACAGTATATACTTCAAGCCCTGCAAGCCTACTCTGCTATTAAAGCACCAACATGGCCACATACAATCCGTAAATAAATGAATATGGCTGTATTCCAATAAAACTTTATTTATAAAAACAAGCAAAGGACTGGATTTAGCCCATAGACCATATATAGTATGCCAACCCCTGGCCTGAAGAATCAAGTCCAAACTCCTTAGACTAACCTTTGGGTCTAATCCACAGCACCCTGGAACTTTTCTCCAGATGAGCCTGCCTTCCTTAGACTAAGTTACTTGTTCCCACAGGGACATGCTGCTCCCTGCTACCCCTTCACTTAGAGGAGTGGGGCCCCTCCTCTGTGAAGTATCTTCAGATCACTTCCTGTCAGAATAATTCTCCCTTATCATAACTCATAGCATATCTAGACCTCTATAACTCATCCGAAATGTTAAAAACCATCATATATTATCATTTAATTTTGTATACTTGTCATCATTTGTTCTGTCCAATCAATTACAAGTATGTTTATGTTATTGAGTAATTCAAAATCAGTTAAGATATACTCCATGCCTTCAAAAGAGTAGCAGGTAATAAGTAACTGAACCAAGACATCCTGAAGCATGTTGTGAGAACTTCATGGCATGTCAATTGGTACAGCCTTTAAAACGAAGTGTTTCATAATCAACCAAGGCTAGGAATTCTGGGTTCAACAAAGTGAAGCGGCTTTCTTTATCACAGGAATTTTCAAAGCCTTCATTGTACATTGTGAATTTCCTTAAAGGGGAATATACTATTCAATAACTCTTAAATCTGTTTGGCCATGGAAATTTTTCACATTTTTAGCATCTATGTTTTGCAGAACAGTTAGAGAATTGTTGAAATTTAGCATCAGTTGTGGAATTGTTGAAATTAAGCATGCTCCTACACAGCGGACCGAAAGTTCTAGTTCTTTCTACTTGTCATTAAGGTAGGCTGAACAATGATCCCTCAAAAGATATTCATGTCCTAAACCCTGGACTCTGTGAATGTTACCTCATATGGCAAAAAAAAACAAAATAAAGAGGATTTTGCAGGTATAATTAAGTTAAGGATGTTAAAATGGGGGAAATATCAGGATAAACCCTAAACGAAATCATAGGCCTCCTTATAAAGCAAGGCAGAGGGTGATCTGACAGAGAGAGAAGAAAAGGCAAAGTGACCAGGAGGCAGACTGCAATAATGCACCCACAAGCCAAGGAACGTTGGCAGCTCCCATAAACTAGCAGAGGCCAAAGCAGCTTCTCTCCCAGCACTTCCGGAAGGGGCAGAGACCTTTCGACGCCTTGACTGCAGCCCAATGAAACCGATTTTGGATTTCTGGCCTCCAAAACTGAAAGAAAATAAATTTATGTTGTTTAAATCACCTAGCCTGTGGTACTTTGTTACAGTGGCCATAAGAAGCTAATGTAGCCACACTGCCAATCATGGTGTGGTGTTTTTTATTAGCATTAAATATTCTGAAATGAAGTCAAATTAGCCTTGTCCACAATTAGTCCACGATCGGCCTTGGCTACTACTAAGGATTCATCGTCCACTTAAAGGAAACAAGGTGGTCAGTGGTTAGGACTCTGGACCTGGGCTAAACCACCTAGTTCACATACTAGTTCTAACATTTACTAGTTAACTGCATGACCTTGGTCAAGATGTTTGTCCTCTTTTTGACTTACTTGTCTCACTTATAAAATGAGGTTATATTCAAGGATATGCTTTGTGCATTAGATGAGATCATGAATAAAAAGCATTTAGTTTCTGATATACATTAAGCACTCAGCAAATGAAAACTACTATTACATTAGTTATTATTTAGAGGCAAAAAAAAAAAAAATCCACTTTTACCTGAAGCTAAATCTCATATTCTTTTATTCTCAGTTTGACAAACTATAAATCTTTACCCAATTTCTAGCTTAGAATATTTAAATGAACTCAGCAAGATAAGGGAGGTGGAAAAGTTCATGCTTGCCTCTACGAATCAATGCTTTCAGGTATCTGACTTGATTAATATGACAGCTAATAGCTCTAAGACATGTACTTAATATCCTGCATTAAGTTCATATCACTCAGTAAAAGGTCTAAAGCTACTCTTCTTGTATGGGTTATCTATATTAGTTAGATCAAAGTGCAACAAAGATCTATTTTCTCAATTATTAAGCTTCTGATACTGCATTTGTTAATCTGTATCTTAATGCTTGCTTATGGTCAGAGGAACAGATGAAATTCTACTGACAGGCCCCAACATAGGAATGGCACAGGCACCTGAAATCAGCAAAGGAGACGAAGGCTCTTGATATAACATACCGAGCACGTCTGCCGTCTCTCTGTCTCTCCTCGTTTACTACTGTTCTCCATGGACAAGCTCAGTGTCACTTGCTGCCACATTCTATAGTGTAGCCAGCCTACATGGGTGATTACAGAACAACCATTCAACATAAGCAATCACAAATACTGGGTCACCATTTGTAACAGGTGCTTGAGACTCAGAGTTTTTATTCCTAAAGTCTTTAAGAACCTTCTACTGAAATGGAGGTATCCTTCGGAAAGTTAGTATTTTAATTCCTTACTAGGACTCAGTAGTGTAAAAGAGTCAGAGGTAGGGTTGATATAAGGAAGTAGAATGATTCTGAAAACGGATATGAAAAAAAAGCATACCATTTTCACTATTCTTTTGGGTGTCACAATCAAGAATTCTAAAGAAAACTGTGGCTCAAGTAACCTAATATATATATTCTCTAGAATCTTGGTAAAGTAGGATGGGTCTTAAAGGCAGACTAGCTAGCACTTGCATGAGATTCCAGTAGACACCACAAGAAAAATGATCAAGATCTCCTTACAGGGGTCCACAAACATTTTACACAGGGGGCCAGTTCACTGTCCCTCAGACTGTTGGGAGGGCCGCCACATACAGTGCTCCTCTCACTGACCACCAATGAAAGAGGTGCCCCTTCTGGAAGTGCAGTGGGGGGCTGGATAAATAGCCTCAGGGGGCCGCATGCGGCCCACAGGCCGTAGTTTGGGGACAGCTGCCTTAGGACACTGGAACTAAGAACCTCCAACAAAGGTTTTAAAAAAAGTCCACCTCAACTTCTGGGTGCTGTTCCAAGTAGACAGAACACCCACTAATAGGACATAAGAGACAGATGACAGAGAGCTCCCTCACTTCAGCAAGAGTGAGAACCACAAGAGTTGCCAGGTCAAATAAGGCAAGGCTAAAAAAATAATGAAATCGGCCCTGGCCAGGTTGCTCGGTTGGATAGAGAGTGATCCCAATATGCTAAGGTTGTGGGTCCAATCCCGGGTCAAGGCACATACAAGAATCAGCCAATGAATGCATAAACAACAAATCAGTGTATCTCTCTCTTCTCTCCTCCCTTCTCTCTCTAGAAAACAAATAAATAAAAATTTAAAGAAAAGAAAAAAGAGTGACATCAACACAACCAACAAACCTCCCACCCCACCTGATCTCTAAATCCCAGTCTGGGCAAGTCTGCTTTGTGAGGAGAGGCCAAGAAGCAACAGCTAAGGCCAGGAGGCAGCTGTGCAGAGATCAGCTCTAAGCACTGGGGCTGAAAGAATTTGAAAGGTCTTGAATCATTCTGCAGCATACAGAGAAAAGCAGGGACTTAGCAAGGAGCACAGACAGTAGGGGTCTCAGAGCACAGCTGGTGGAAGCTCAGAATCTCTACCCTGATTACTACACCGCTGGCTGAACCACCACAGGCAACTGAGAGTTTTCGAAGCACAAGTCACACTAACAAATTATGGCAGAAACTACCCCAATTAAGGGCCTGTGGAAGAACACAAAAGTAAGTCACACCTCTGGCCACATTCAAGAAATAAAGAGATAATACCACTCCCTTAGCAGTTACAAAGAGATGTACAATCACACAGCACATGTGTCATAAACACACACAGCCAAGCTGTCCTGATCTGTCAATCAGGAAAAGACTATGCTGGGACACACCAAAACCTCACTAAGATCTGCTAATTCAGAAAAGCATGCTGAAACTAATGAAAAGTGTAAATGTTGGGGATTTTAAAGAAGGACCTCTTTTGCTTTTAAATTTTATTTTATTTTTTTAAATGAGAGGAGGGGAGAGAGAGAGAGAGAGAGACTCCTGCATATGCATGCACCCCAACCGGGATTCACTCAGCAACCCCTGTCTTGGGCCGACTCAACTGAGCTATTTTTAGTGCCCAAGGCCATCCCTCATACCAACTGAGCTATCCTCAGTGCCCAGGGCCAACACTCAAACCAATCGAGTTGGAGGGGAAGAGGGAGAAAAGGGGGAGAGGAATGGGGAGAAAAGTAGATGGTTGCTTCTCCTCTGTGTCCTAACCAGGAATCAACCCGGGACGTCCACATACAGGGCTGACCTTCCATCCACTGTGCTTACCGGCCAGAGCCTGTTTTTAAATTTTAAAATGGAGGTTGTAAGCCCAAATGCCAATGAGCAAGGCATAAAAGGCAAATGAATGGGTCAGCCAGTGAAAAACCAGAAGGGGCATACATCAGCCAAAGAGACAGCCACCTCTCGGCCCAAGCCAACTGTGGCCATGGGGAGTGTAGGCCAGGAGCAGGCTGCAACTGCCCTAGGCAGACCGACATCTGAGGTGGTTCAGCAACTGCACCTGGCAGAGCCCAATTAGAGAATCACAGAGCCACTGACTCGAGTTGCTTTTCTTTTAAAAGTCAAATGAGTGAATAAAATGTAGTTCTAAGGAATATAAATGAAGAAGTAAAAGTCCTTCCCTGCTACTCCAATTGTTAACACATTAGATCACTATGTATCTTTCTTTATCTTTTTTTTTTTTTAATTATTTTTATTTATTTATTCATTTTTTTAGAGGGGGGGAGAGAGAGAGAGAGAAAGAGAGAGAGAGAGAGAGAGAGAGAGAAGGGGGGGAGGAGCAGGAAGCTTCAACTCCCATATGTGCCTTGACCAGGCAAGCCCAGGGTTTTGAACCAGCAACCTCAGCATTCCAGGTCAATGCTTTATCCACTGCGCCACCACAGGTCAGGCTATCTTTCTTTTTCAAGACACACAAGATGTTCTACAAGTTGCTTTTTTCACTCAACAATATGTCATGGACATCCTTCCACATCAGTACACTCAGATCTGCTGCCTCCTTTTTACCAAGCCCAGAATTAGAATGCAGAATATCAATACTGGGAAATGGACTAAGAGCCTCTAGGCCAGGGGTCCCCAAACGGCGGCCCCCTGAGGCCATTTATCCTGCCCCGCCACACTTCTGGAAGGGGCACCTCTTTCATTGGTGGTTAGTGAGAGGAGCACATTGACCATCTCATTAGCCAAAAGCAGGCCCATAGTTCTCATTGAAATACTTGTAAGTTTGTTGATTTAAATTTACTTGTTCTTTATTTTAAACATTGTATTTGTTCCCGTTTGTTTTTTTACTTTAAAATAAGATATGTGCAGTGTGCATAGGGATTGGTTCATAGTTTGTTTTTTTTTATAGTCTGGCCCTCCAACAGTCTGAGGAACAGTGAACTGGCCCCCTGTGTAAAAAGTTTGGGGACCTCTGCTGTAGGCCAATCCCTTCCACTTAACCGATGGGGTCCCCAGAGGTCCTGGATACCTCTAATCACACGGGAAAGAAGCCAGATCCCCCACCCCTACAACATGGAGCCGCTCCAGCAGGTGTCAACAGCATCACACCAGCACCTCTGCTTTCCAAAAAGCCAAGCAAAAAGGCAAAGCTTCCCATGCGGTATGCAAGAAGCAAGAGAGATAAAATTATCTTAGAGTAAAGTAATGAGTTGTAATCAGTTGAAGAACCTTACATTCATCAACTTTATTTTTTTTAATTAGCAAATATCTAGAGTCACTCAAAATGCATCCAAGCTACTAAATTAGAATTCACTTAGCAGTTATAGTCTACCTATTTCCAAAGCACACTGCAAGTGAAGTTGACTGCGATTTTCATGGCGTTCACTATCTTTCTGACTCAAAGGCTTAAAGAAACAGGGCAGGACTTGGCCATAAATAAACTGTTTATCCCAGCCAGCTAGCAGATGCCAATTACTGGCCCCCTGGGGAAACCCAGAGCAGCACTAGTGAAATAAAGCATGCAGTCGCGGTCTCTGCTTCAGAGACCATCCTTATATAAGGAAACATTTATTAAAAGGAAGAACTGTTAACTTTATACTCAAAATATTAATTCTGTTAGTGACTCAAGGTACTGAAAAGCTAATTAAGTATTCAGACCTTCAGAAACTCCAGTAGAACTCTCTGATACAGAAAAAGCTCTCTATCCAAAGACACAAATTCCCTGGAGGCCAAAGCCTCCCTCTGTGGCTAGCTTTCAAAACATTTTAGGAAACTTGCCTTCAAATTAATATCAGCATTTCAGCAAGGGCTAGTTAGAGCCTTTGAGAAACTACATTTCTGACAAACACAAGCTGCAGAAATGTTATTCTCACATCCTGTTAATACAATTTGCGTTATAAAAGAAATGTTTAGGGTTTTGTTTTGTTTTCTGGTATTTTTTATCTTTAGCTGAACAGAAAGATCACCTACTTACTGCCACACCAGAAACGGGGAATGTTACAGACTGCTCTCCTTTTCCCTGTCTTCCATTCCCAGATGAGACCCATCAGGAACAGCCCTACCGCCCTGTCTCCTGACTCCCTTTTCCTCTCCAAGCTTTGGTTTAGGTTCTTACCAAATCTCAGGGGGACGGCCTGACCAGGCGGTGGCGCAGTGGATAGAGCATCGGACTGGGATGCAGAGGACCCAGGTTCGAGACCCCGAGGTCACCAGCTTGAGCGCAGGCTCATCTGGCTTGAGCAAAAAGCTCACCAGCTTGGACCCAAGGTAGCTGGCTCCAGCAAGGGGTTTCTCGGTCTGCTGAAGGCCCGCGGTCAAGGCACATATGAGAAAGCAATCAATGAACAACTAAGGTGTCACAACAAAAAACTGATGATTGATGCTTCTCACCTCTCTCCGTTCCTGTCTGTCTGTCCCTGTCTATCCCACTCTCTGTCTCTGTAAAAAATAAATAAATAAATAAACTTCAAATCTCAGGGGGACCATAGTAACAGCTCCCTAATTCATTCTTTGTCATCAGCCCTTCCCCTCTCCTATTTGTTCCCTACAAAACTGCCTGAGTAATCTTCAAAATTCACTCGGTCAACAAGTATTTACAGAACCCTGGTACACCACTCAGTCTCTGCCCACAGGACCACCCCAAGATGGTGTCAGATAAGTGATCAGTGCCATGGAGGAAAAGCACGCAGGTAGGAGGACAAGGGGTGTCTGAGTCTATGCAATGCTGTTAATCCTGCCAGAAGATCCAAATGTGGACATTATTCAAACCCTACCAGAATATACTCAGAAGCGTTTTTCAGTACAGGGTACTAAACTTAGTATTTCTTATTTACTAAACAATTTGTTAGATATCCATAATAATGAGTAAAGACTAATGAGAATGCTGAAAGTGTTTTAAGAC